>NW_010244260.1:0-41079 GCF_000690775.1 Eurypyga helias
CCCCGGATATTAAACTTTAACTCATTTTTTCCTTTAGACTTCATTTAGGATAAAAAAATTGATTATTTTCAACATCAGGAAGAATTCCTGTTGCATAAAAGTGAACCATTTTGGCTACTTTATAAAATGCAGTTAACCGTGTACACGAAGGCAGGCAATCGTACCTTCAGTTTTACAGATAACATC
This sequence comes from Eurypyga helias, assembly GCF_000690775.1. Taxonomy (NCBI): domain Eukaryota; kingdom Metazoa; phylum Chordata; class Aves; order Eurypygiformes; family Eurypygidae; genus Eurypyga; species Eurypyga helias. The sequence goes on from NW_010244260.1 coordinate 187, forward strand.
TATCTGGTCATGGTCACCACCAAAATACTGACAAATGCAAACAAGAGGTCTTTTTAGAACAACTTTGGTATTGACTCTGCATTAAGCTAGCTTCTGCAGCCCTATGAAGCCCATATCATCCTCACGGTGGGTATTAATCATTTTAAGCTTTAAGTTACTACATGGCCTTTCTGCTGCTGCAGCTACAGTCAAGACCACCTTAAAGCCACCTACTGGAGTAAGGTATTTATGAGAAACCGAAATAATGGAGTTTTTTAATGTTTAGCCAGATAACAACAACAACAAAGACACCCCCAACAACAACACAACCACAATGCTGTAAGCATTACTATTTCTGTGCTCCCGTTAGAGAAGTCTCCAAAACAAAAGCTCACTTTCTGTTTCCTTTTTCTATTAGCCTGTTGCTCCTCTTCTTCTTCTTCAATCAGTTTGAGTGCAAGCTCTTTATTGACTTTAGGAAGTTTCTAAAAAGAGGAAAACAATCAGTAAATTACTATTTTACACATGCAAAAGCCCTACATGCTTTACATCTGTAAGTGTGGTGAAGAGAAAATTCTTATTCATTCTTGTAACTCTTGCTGAAAAGCCCCTTGACTGGTTCCAAATATTTCTAGGTACCAGCAAAACAATAGCATGTGGAGAAAATTTGAGCAGAACTTCTGTATCTTTTTTCTTGTAATGCAGCTTTCATACTTTAAAAGCAATTATTTCTCCTCGTATGTTGAGCAAATTTAATCTAGAAAGCTACTAGTTATAAACACAGTATTATTTTTATATACTACTTTCCAGAGTATTATGTTTTAATGGCGTAAGTCATTCAGTTTAACGACAGAAGTAGAAACTGCAAGTTTTACCAGCAGGATATCTGCTTAAGTGGCAAACATGATGAGAGCTGCTCTTTTTACAGTTATCAGTCTGTCCTTCTCATTTGTGGGAATCACACACATGGGAATTTCACTCCATTCAGAAAGTCCTATAAATTACTTCGTGTCTCTGCTGATAAACAGAATCAAATCTTAAGTCTTTACTTCTGAGACACATTCTTAAGAATATATTACTCTTTATGAATAGTTTTCCCAGAAGTATACACATTGTTTACAGGATTTACCTTCAGCTGAACTCTCTGCGCACGTGTTTCTTCTATCTTCTGCCTTATTTTCTCTCTCCTGTATTCTTCATAGGCAAAGGGGTTGGCCATCATTTTTGCCTTTGAACACGCAGGAGGAAGTAAAAAGAAAATAGCATTAATATGGGACACAGTCCATTATTTGGAGGGGGGTGGGGAACAGAACAAAACAAACCCAACACATTTTATTAAGAGTAAAATTTGACAAGAATCATCCTTACTTACCTTATGATAAAGTCTTATGTCCATGAAAAAGCCATGCATATATGCTCTGAGCAATGATGATCCAATGAGATGAGCAAGGCCTGGGAAAAAGAGTTACAGAGGATTTCAAAGAGCTTTCAAATATAAAGAACTCCTATTCCCAGCTAGCCACTTCACTTACCCGGATTCAAGACAAAACAAGCACTGCCAACGCAACACATCAATCTAACAGTCACTTCCACTACATCAAGAATAAGTAAAACCGCAAAAAAAAAAAAAAATTTGGCCAGCAAGAAATTTGAGCTTCTTCAGAGCAACAAAATTCATTTTCCTTGTCATAATACATATTACTGTCCACTTCTAAAAAATGCCCACATGGACTACGCTCCATTAAAGTTTACAAAGAAAAATTTGAGAGTATTTTTTTGAAAGTCCATAGATGTTTGACATTCACTTTTTTTAGTGTGGTATAGAGATGTTTTTAATTAAAGAGTTTTGCCTTGGGTCACTATCTTTGAAGAATCAACATGCTGAAAAAAATACAGTACCACATTAGGTCATAAAACTGTCACCCTAGGCCCTAACCTAAGTAAGAATAAAAATACTTAAGAGTTCTGATTTTCCTTCCATGTATCTCCACAAAATTCCAAGACAGAGTAAAGGAAAAGCTTTTTATACCAAAATATCCTCTACAGACCCTCACATCTTTAGAAATTAAGAATTAACAAACTACTTCGAGAACTAAATGGCAAAAAAAAAAAAAAAAGGTGAGAAACTGCTGTGCATCTCAGAAAGTAAAGGTCTCAAAAACATTTTTAACAGTTTCCAGGAAACAATCTTCCTGCATATTCCAAAATGAGAGTACTCCTGCTAATGGCTAGTAATATCAATAAACCCTGACATATGGAATACAAAATAAGCCATAGCTGGTTCTTCATTTGAAAGTCTGCATTTATGGAGAAATTAATTTGCCTACATTATAGTGAATTTAACCCAGAGTAAATATTCCCAGTCAAGTCCCTGTGTAGATAACACTACATTGCTCCATCCCCTTATGACTTGGATAGGGGTCTGCAGGCTACATTCAGACCATCCACTGGAGAACACGAACACTGAGGATGCAGGTGCTTTGGATGACTTCCTCCTCGTATGGCCTTCTGCCAGGCCAAACCCAACTCCTGTATCCAGAAGTAAATTAAATAAACTGGAGCAAAACACTGCAATCAAAACAGGTAACAGACAGAAAAGGGACTAACTACTTTGGAAGAATTGTGCCTACCTTCGCTGCTGTGTAATTTTAAGCATTCCAGTTCCTTCAAACTGTGTTTCTATTAGCCCTAGAATGACTTGTGTTTTCTGGAAATTACTACATTCAATCAGGGTAGCCTTTGGGAGGTGAATCTTTTCCTAATTTCACTGTGAGTTCCAACATACTATTTGAGGACCTCAAAAATACTCTGAAAACTACACCAACTTCTCTTCCTATGCCTTCCACTTAGTGTCTGAAAGCACACACAACAGATTCCCAGACATACTAAATCAGCAAATACCATCTTATTGGGATAAAAATCTGAGAAACACAACTACCTACTGTTGCACTGGTTGGGAACCAAAGAACATAAAGCCATCAGTCTGGCACATTAACCACCAAGAAGACTGGATGAACCTACAGCCAGTGAATTTCTATCAGTCCTCCTACATCACATCTGAATTACAAAACTTATATGTGTAAACAAACAGAAACTGAACACAAGTCAGCTAAAGAGGAGACTCAACTGTTTTACCTAAATTTTCAAGGTCTTTTCTGGTAACGAATTTGTAATCATCATAAACTGTGCTCTCTGGATTCTCTTCCAGTTCTTCAGTCAAGTTGTCCAAGAAGGAACACCATTTCGGAGCCGGGCCTAAAACCTATGGATAACAAAGTTATAACGTGTATTCTTACAGAAAAAAAATACAGTTAGGCTCTTTGCTGCTGGGCTGTAATGGCGTAACAAATGAATCCCTCTGAAATCAAACAGACCTTCAGAGCAACAGCAGTTAGAGAACACATTAAACCTATTGCTTGCATTACTTGCAGGAGTACTATAGATTATGTAAGCGTTACTTTAATCTAGGTCATTTATTTGAGACCAACAATTTAGAGGTTTCAAGTTTAACTGTTTCAAGTGGCCCCAGTCTGATTCATTAGTTTATTAAAAGCTCAGAGCCCAACATTACAGATAAAATTATGAACTGATTGCACTAGATAGCAACTAATCTGTACAGCACTGTCAGATCTTGAACTCATTAGGTTCACTATGCAATCAAGTTAAATCCCATTCTGACCTATTTATTTTAATTAAAACACCACAGGTATATTTCAAGTATTTTTATTCAACAAACCCAGACTGTATAAACAGATAATGGGAAATATTTAAAAACTTGCATATTTCTACCATGAGGCAAAGGATTTACTTGAACAATATTATGTTGCACTATCACTGTACTTCTTCCATATAAGCTTCCTCCAATTTCCCAAGTTAACAATTAGCTCCCTTCATTTTTCCCTCCTGCTGTTCTGACTGAAATTCCTCTCTATCCTGATGCATGCAGCCATACTCAACTGTTCCAGTATTATTATTTCAGTAGGTGAGTTAGCTGAGTGGAAAAACCCAACAGTACATTTTTCTCTCTCAGATCAGTTGACATTTTTAAAATATTAAGTAGTCAGTTAACTCCTAGAGTAGGACTTTTCATGAGGCTTCTGACTTGTTTGCTAAGAATTCACATTAAATACTCTGCAGTCAACATAGCCATAGGAATGGTGGTGATTCAAAAACATTTTAAGATCCTATTTGATTATGGAAAAAAGAAGTGATTTTATATATCTATAAAACACATATAGTTTGATTTAACACAATAGTGTGGTAACAGTATAAGATAATACTGTTCATTGAAAAAGAAAGGTATTACTACTCACTGAAAAGTTTTCTTTTCATGACAACTATACAAAAAACTGTATTCTACTAACACTCCAGACTGTAACACTCCAGTCAATAATACTGTGTTCTAGACCACTGTATCAAGTATGACTTACCTTCGTAAGATTTCAAGCCTGAGAACCATAACATGTCAAATGAAAAACTGCACTTTTTTACAGTACTGTGTATTTTATTCCAATTATTAAGAGCTTCCAAGGAAAGATCTAAGATGTCCCTAAACAAGAAAGATGCTACCCATTTAATGAATTAATCAAACCTCCCTATCTGTTCTAGTAATACTCAGCTTAAATACTATATAACAATCAGATTGATTTCTTGCCAACATTGTAGATGCTTTTGTCTCCATCTAGGTTTTTATTTTTTTCAGTTATTTCCAAAAAAAACCCACTTCTTTGAATCTAAACTCCACTTTAATAAGAAAGCAGTCTAGATATATTAAATGTAGCACTGGTTTTCACATGATTCAAGAAATCAGTTATCAGTGCTTCATTACCAGATCATCAAAACATGACTGTGGTGGGAGAACCTTCTCTGAAGTTTACCTATATTTTTGTTTTGGGTGAAACTGTTCTTAAAGAAAAACGTTGCTTGCTACCTAAACAAAACTTACTTCTCTTGTTATTTAAGTACAAGTCTCTCTGCTGAAGATTATTAGAAATGAGATCAGAGAATCCTTCACTCACACCCATTCCCATTAAATAAAAGGTTCCCCTTCATTCTACCTTGCTGACTCATCACCTAAAGATCTCAGGCACTTTGCTAAACCTTCTTCATCACTTCCATGTCTATGACACTATTTGCTGAAGCCTTAAAGTTACTCACTGGAACTTGGGCCACTCCAATCAGTTAGGGTAATCCCCTCATGGGATCTTTGAATGAATAACTAAAGCAGAAGTCTCACAAATAAGGGAAAATAGTTTATCTGCTCTTCAGCTGTAGCTCCACTCACTGGTCCAAATATCCCTCTACTCTAAACCTGATATCGAGAGTAAAACCTTTCACTACACGTAATCTGTGCCATGAAACACAAAACCCAAAGACTCGATTATTCCTTATTATCTGTGGAGAGAGTTGGACGATCAGATCACAGAAAACAAGGGGGAGGGGAGGAAATGAGATAATTAATGGAAAAAAGTGGCAGAATACCAGGAAAAAATAGAAAGTCCAACCATTATTCAAATTTCATGTGTAATCTCACAAAAAGGAAAACCCTACAGAGATGTCTGTATATGTTTTATTGACTTATTTCCCTCTCTCCCACCCTACTGCAACCACCTGCCTATCTATTCTAGGACACCTTACGAGTTTTACCTTGTATATTAAAATGGAACATTTCTTAAAGCTTAGGAAGAAATTTAAAAATAAAAAAGGCAAACAATACCAGTCACAACAACAAAAATACAAAAAAGAAATGTTCTTCTCTTGCAATACTCATTTTTCACAGAATTTAATTGCTGCTGCATTTTAACTGCACAGTTTAATGCTCCTCTGTCACCCACTACCTGCCAACAGACATCCCAGGATGGTGCAGAGAGCACTCTGAAGCGGCAGGCTCTGCCATTCCTGTGCCCAGGCACAGATCACACAGTTCAGAGAGCTGCTCTGAGGATGCAGGCCACCACGGATAAGGCGGATAGGTGAAACCCACCTGTGCCCACAACCCATGGGTTTCTATATGTTGGGTGCGCAGGTGGGACCCCCCGGAGCTCCTGCCACCCAGCACTGGCACCCCCTCAGCCCACTGCAGTTCCCCCCAAACCCAGCAAAGCAGCCACGAAGCTGTGGAGTTTGGCTAGGCTCATTATCATACTGGTCAATTTAGACTGGGAATGTACAATTCTACCATATCCAAGGGTGAAAAGCGCACTGGAATTCACAGTAAGACTAAGAAAGCATTGTTGAGGTAGGTAACTGCATGCAACTCAACTGACAGGTCTCATTTTTACATTTATGATATATACCAAACTGGTTTCTCTGCGAGTTTTACAGAAGTTGCACACAGCTAATGGGAAACTCATCATTAAACGAGCGCACATCTGAACTCAGCTGTCACACAAATATTTCTTAGGATAGGAAAACCAGACATTATCACCAACAGTGACTGAACCAGTATTTTTGCTATTTTCATGCTTATCCCGCTTTTGGTGGGAGAACCATTTCTTGAGACAATTTCTGCCAACTGCTGGTGAAAATCAACAAGATTGTCTTTGAATATATTTTTGCCAACCAACAAAGCAGCCTGGCCTGCAGGCCCGGCTCTGCTGGCAGCCCTGCTCTCCTCTTCTCCCAGCACCCCCCTCTCCTTCACCAACTGGAAATAGCACCCACGACGTCACCAAAGCACAGTTACCCCCATCGTGTCTCGTCTCCACGCGTGACAGACTGGGCGGCTGGGCCACGCCAGGCAGGGGACGGGCCTTCCCACTGCGATACACGGGTAGTGCAACATCTCACCATTGCCTTTCATGTCTGATAACAAGCCAACAGTGAAGATGTGGACTTCATCAGTATTGGGTTTTAATTTTCTTAACTTAAGACACAGAAAACACAAAGTACGATGAGTAATCTAGCATGCAACTGAGCGGGGACAAGCACAATGCCAAACTCATCCAGAAAAGGAAGAGAAAAATGTTGACATAAAAATATTTTTAAAATACTGTAAAATAACTTCAAAAACCAGAGTTCTTTGTATTCTGTTTTACAAGATGTTTAACTTCAGCCTTGTAGCACCCCAAATCCTACATGGTACAGCTCTGCAATACCCTTTACTTATGGCCATGCCTAATTTCTCAGCACTTCTGTAGAAAATATCATCCTGTCATTGGTCTGTAATTCCCCTGGGCTTACTGAACCCTAGGAGAGTAGGTGTTCTTCCCAACCCACAACTGATGTTCCTCATCTTCAGTCTGGAACACCAGACAGCACTTGTGCACTTTTAAACGCCACTCACCAATGTGACAGACAGCTCCGCAGAGCACAGAAAAACTATTACTAACTGGGCCTTAACATGCTCAACAACTTAAAAGAAGTCCAGGATGTGTAGAAGCTTCCAGAGTCAGATGTCACAAGATTTAAATTAAACAACTTCGCACATACAGATGAGTATTGTTAAGTATCCATTTGAAGGTTTCAAGGACCAATTCTACATGAGTAAACTGAACAGCTGCTCTTTTCTTCTCAGGGAGTCAAAACAGGTTCCAAAAATCTATTTTTCAGGATGTTAAATAGCAAGACCCTGGAAGATTTCATGCAAGGCAGTAGTAAACCATTCAGCTTTAAGTAAGATGTCAAAATGTATAAAGCAGCAGAAATTCCTCCAAATCTTCACTGATGTATTTTAGGGATCAAAAACATGTAAAACGTTCAGACAGAATAAATCAGATTTGAACATAGTTAACAAGAATTTTAAAAATTTAAACTGCCTGAAATAATGTATGCAGACATAATTCAATGAAATGCTTCCAGAGACTCTGGCAAGCAGAAGTATTAGCTGCTGCAGCTGTACAAGACAGCAACATGCCGTTTCACAGAAACTTCAGTTTCACGAAAATTACTACTGTAATGCTGTATCATGCCATAGCAAAATAACAGTTAATAATAATTAAGTATAAACCCACATCATATCACTGTTCTTTCATGGTGTATATTTAAAGTAACGCTTTCTTTCAAAAATCTTCAGACTGTTTGCTGTGGTATCTTCTGTGGATTTTAGCTGGACTGCAAGACATTTACCACGTAGCAAACAACGTACCATTATAGTTAAAGCACCCACTGTCATGCTGCTTGAACAACGTCAATTCCAACGAACACAGGAGGATTTCAAGCATTTCAACATAGCTCTGGGTACAGTGTGTTGTGTGTAACTACTAGTCAGGATGAGAATTTTAGTAAGTAAGGCAAGATAAGAACTGGCTAACAAGACACTGTGTCTGCTGAAAGGAGAATTACTGCAGAGCAAGGAGGTTACAACTGGAGCTCAAATTGTTCAATATTTTCATTTATGACTGACATATAGAAGGAAAAAATGCCAATAAAATCTGATGACAAACTCTCACAAAAGAAGGGTCAAAATCTCTAAGGGAAAATAAGCTAGCTTGAAAAATAAAACATTGGAAACCAGATGAAATGTATAGCCAATGACTAAGAAACAGGACAGGAAAAAAAATACTATTTGATCCCAAGACAATAAAATAGTCATACAAGGCCATTATATTAGTCTGGGATAGGAATGATGACTCAGTGTGCATCTCTTACAACTCCAGGCAGTAATGTTCAGGACACGTGAATGTAAACTGCAGCAAGTACGGTGAAAGGCTGCTGGGGTGATTTCTGAAACAGTAATGCTTGCATGAGAACAAATACACGCAAAGCTGTCACAATGACACTGCAAACTAGAAAAGTTTGCTAAGCATCAGAGGAATGTGACTCTTGAACAGCCATTTAATGGAGATAATGAGGGAGAAACAGCTGATTTTCAGATGAAATCTGACATACTAATGGAAAATACTATATATTCTCATTCTTTGTGATAAAATGGATCATGGACTGGACTCCACGATCCAAGGAAACTCCTCCATTCCTCTGTTCCCATTTTAAAAAAAACCCAAATAAACAAAAAAAACCCACAACCCAAACTTAAAGCACTTTAACATAGGAGAGATTCTTTTCTAGATTATAATTTCTTGAAATTAAATATATTTTATACATATGACTCAGTGATTTCACATACATTACCACCTGCAGGAGACAAAAATAATTCTTTGGAGGAGACAAAGAATAAGAATACAATCTTAATTACGGTGGTCTTTTAAAATAAAATGGCACAATAAAAAGCATTTTGAACTTATAACAGGACACATTTGCTGGAGAAAGCAAATGCACATCTGTGTACGCATCTTCTCAGCTGCAATCATGCCATTTAACAGAAGGAGATTACAGAAGGTCTAATGAGGGAGGAGAAAAAAAATAGGTGATCCCCAGGGTGTGGGCAGTGATTGAAATGTGCGATTGCATTTTAAACGTAATTAGCCCCTAATTGCATAGCCAAGTTTAATTAATGCAATTACATGAGTAATTAATTACTATTCATTTTAAGAGTACTGTTTTCAATGTTTTGTTCTCTAATTTTAAGAATTAGATCTCAATATGTAACAACTTGGAAAAGTTTCCATCTATATGCATTGAAAAGGCAAGAGAAGAAAGAATACCTTGTTTTTATACCTTGTTAGCAGTCAAGGTTACATCAATTGCAATTGGTAACTCTCAAGAATCAGATGGATGATTTCTAGCTCGTAGACATGAAGAGCTGCAGCTCCGCACTCTTGTTTCTATGCTTCTGGGCTTCAGTCATACCTATAGCCCAAGAACCTCAGAGCACCCCGGAGATCAGCTCATGTTAGAAAGGAGCCTGGATATCACTGTTTATGTTTCTACCTATGATGTTTCCACATGCAGTGCATCCCCCTTAGCAACCAACATGCTCCAAACAATTTGTGATTCACAGTGATGTTGAATTCTACTCTGCCGTCCCTTCTAATCTGTTTTCTCCCTACGAACGCTCTACAATCAACACCAATCGTGCCCTGCTAATCTCATGAGTAAACCTGTTTAATATACTGAATAAAATTCTTGAATTCTCTAAATTAAATGGATTTTGGGAATAAACTCCAAACTGATCTCCCATATATTTTCGTAACATCATGCTTTCATTCACCCTAAGTTATGTGGTGTAGGTACACTTTTACAGTAACTGAACTTCCTTGGCAATCAAGTAGCTCACTGGAGTAAAGCTATGACCAAGGGAGACCAACTAGCACATTTTTCCTTTTCGGCATACTACTGACTGTGTTTGATTTTAAGCCCACACACTCATAAATTTCACTGAACTATACAATGAATTTGCTCTTTCTTTCATCCTAACTCCAGCACATCCAGACTTTTTTGGCAGATTCATTAATCGGAGAGGTTGGTTTTCCTACCCTTCACTACGTTATGGAAGCTGCCAAATCAACAATTTAGACGTTTCACTCTTTAGAGAGCATGTTAAAGGAAATGCTGCTTTTAAGATCTTCCCAGTGTTAAACAAAAACTGCTGCAGGAACTTGCATACATCTTCTAGGAACGAGATACTAAATCTTTCTGCCCTAGTAGCTATCAGATAGCAAGTACTTCTTATTCTAATCTTAAACAGATTGGCTTTCTAGTAAATTTTTTGGGTTCCTTTAATCTCATATTCTCTGATCTGACAGGTATTAGTGAAGCAGTCACAGGTCTGCTCTCACTGAGAGTGTCTTCTTGGTGAAGGCACTTTCTCTTGAAGGAGGCAACAGTCCCGTTGCTCACAATGTTGGGAAAAAAATGCCCCCTAAGATAGGAACAGCAAGTAACTTTTCAAAGAAAGTTAATCTTTAGAGCTGTAAATAAGATTAGCAGAATAGTTCTGTTCCACACAATACAGGAAGAAAATGACACTTCTCTCAAGCCACCTGTAACCTACCAGCAGTGGCATTAAGAGTAAAGAGTCTGATGCTTTCACCAACATCCCTCTCATATTCTGGCATGCTGACATACATAAAAGATAGACACCTGTCACCACTGCTATCAATCTTTTCTTATTTATCCGCCTCCCTACACATTTTAGGTCTTTAGACAACTGCAGCTGAGGCTATTTGAGGTCAGAAAAATACACAGAAACCTGAAGAACACATGACTTTCACGTTAAGTCAACTGATCAAGTGAAGCTGAAGAGGTAAGAAGAGACTGGCTTCTCAAAGCATGTGTTACAAGCATACCCTGATTCAAACACTTTCCCATAAGTATCAGCTGGATACGAATTAAAAGATCCAAAAAGCCTGTCTAGAAAGCAGCTTCTATAGCATATCTACTGTAATAACAGAGGCACTTAGGTAAATTACTTAAATACTGCGCAGTAAGTTCATCTGAGGCTCACTTCACAGGATTTCTTTACCTGTGAACATCTGCTAACGGTCTGTTTCTTTATCCATGGAAAAAAACCCCTGCAGATCAGGTGTGATCTTTGCCATTTTGCTGATGGGACAGGAAAATTCCCAGATGTCACACTGTGTGGGGACTTGCCTCTTGTGCTTTTAAGTGGCTGGGAAAAACAGGGCTATCAGAGTACAAACCAGCTGCCAAGGAACATTACAGACTAAGTACCTACACAGTCACGAAAACTTCCTGTATTGGAGTTCAGAGCATGGCCTGCATTTTGGGAAATTTGAGGGATGCTACAGATACAGCTGGATTTGCTGTTACCTTTGTACGCCTACCTTACATAACTGACAAACTACTGGAAATCGAGGAAAGTGTCAGCTTCTAATAACTCCCTGCCATGGCAGCTTAATTGCTCTTTGCAAACCTGGGCAGAAGACTGCTGTGTGAGTTTATACAACTACTGCCAGACAACACAGAGGGTAGGAAAGGCAACTACCTGTTGGGAACGTGCAATTCCTCCAGACTGATAAAGATGATAAACTCAGCATAAACCAACCTACTCTTTGGAGAGCATAATGCTAGAGAGAAGAATTTTTATGTAACTTATGGAATTATTTTCTTTGAGTAGGAAACATCTTTCAAATGTGTAGGTGAAAGCATTAAAGTATCTGATGGTTTTACTTACCTCTCAGGTTTGTGTGATAAAAATCTTAAACCCTCATAACTTTGTTACTATTTTTGTGTAAAACAGTCATAACTCACATTTGGTTCACTACTGAGTGCAGCACAGAAGACAACAATACAGATAAGCCACAAGAGTCACTTGCCTCTGCTTTCAAATATAATGAAATACTCAATTGAAATTATCACAGAGAAAATTCTCACATGCTTTGTCTTTTCCGATCCAAAAAGCTAAAAAAGACACTAATTCTTAATACATGCTGATAGACTATAGTATAGTACAAAAGGTCCTTTCAGCAATTACATCTTTCAATTATCTGTGACTGCTTCTCTCTTCACTGACTGAAGCTGAGCAACTGCCCTTCTAAATTTTCAGAAACCAGGTGAAGAACAGATAGGCCACCGGAAGGAACAAGCACAACTTAAGAAACAAAAAATATCTTTCAGATACAAAGGGGAGCACCCCTCCCCCCCCAACCTGTTTTCTTAAAATAGTAACCCAAGAACAGAGGGTCCAATACTGCCAGTTGCTTAAGAAACAGTCACAACACAAAAGAACACGAGTTGATCAACTGACAAAGCAAATTCAGTACAACCATTTTAAAGAGTGTTCTCCTTCACTCTATGAAGGGTATGATGAAAACTATAAAGAAGTAGGAACTTAACAGTCAGTATGCTACTAGCTATTAAAAAAAATGATACTGAAGTGCTGCCTATCATACTCTCATGCACAAGAGCAGTGCGCAGGGATCATACACCTCCGTAATCTACATAATGCTGAACCATCCCATCATCAGCACCAAAACACATCTGAAAGGTTTCGCAGGAAGACCAGAAATTGTTTCCTGATTATTGCACGTTGGTGTTTCCCTTCTATATATGTGTGATAACTGGTATAGTGTCTCTCAGCCAGCCCATGGGAAATGGAGGATATCCTTTGTTGGGAGTAAGCCCAGCATGTTATTTTTCAGTTTGAAAGTGTTTAGGTTGAAAGTAGGAAGCTCACATTTCTGTTTGTGAAGATAAACAACTTCTTTCCTATGCTTGTTAATACTGTGAGACAGGTAATGTATCATTCACCAGACATTCCTTTTCTATTGTTTGCACAGTTTTATGTGTAAAGAATTAGGCTGTTCTGGATAGGAAACACAGTTCTAAAAGAATGATATACCAAACCTCAGAATTAGCTTCAAGGCCAAAGATGCGCTCAAGTGTCTTTTTATTAATAGAAAGTTGTTTCTTTTAACGCTTGGCAGTCCCAAAGCATTTTGTAACAGCCCTGCTTTCCAGTCATTTCACAGGTCTATAAATAAGCAAACTAAAGTTAAGACCAACATTTCCCATTCTATGTCATAAATAAGGTATTTTTCATTTTCCAAATTTTTTTCCCCAGGGAATGAAATATTTTTCTATATTATACATTGTTTCAGGATAGGAAAAGAAACCCTCTTAGCACAATTCAGTTTCATGGATGCCTTCCACTTTACCTAAAACTTCTTAGGAAAGGGCTGGACTGAAGGAGATGAACTTCTGAAAAAATGCAGCCTCATCATACGATGTTCAAGACAACAGTTGAGGCAGCATTAATCCAGAATGACCAAGCAGAAGACATGAAAGCATCCTAAAAGAAATCAAAATCTCACACTCTAGTCCTAGTCTGTTAGTGCCAAAATGCCAGCCACAAATATAAAAATAAATGCATCATTTGCTGCATGGCTTTTACCATGCAGAAGCCAAAAATCAATTCAGAAGATCTTGCTGTAACTCCAATAGCACCCCCAAACCATTTGAATGACAGCTGACTCTACAGAACATTGGTCTGGGGGGTATGAAGTACAAGGTGTGGATAGGTGGTTTTCTTTCATTGTATCCCCATCATATAAAGAGCCAAGAGAGAAAAAGACAATTAGTAGATCCCAAATATATGAAAGGCTGAGAAAGTAAGTCTTAGCTTGGTAAAATTGTTCCAAAAGGCTATGACTATAGAGGTAAGTGTGGAGCACACCACACATGAGAAACCTCCCATGTGCTTTAAAATGAAAAGTGACAGACTGGAAGGATGGATATCTGACAATTACAATCCTTTGGATAGGGTTAGCAAGAACACTGACACCAGACTGCCAGAAAATACTAGTCCATTACTAGATTTCTTTTACAGAAAAATGCTTTGTCTGTCTGTGAGTGAACTGAATACAACTCTTCAGTCAATTCAGTCATAAGTAGGTTTAGAAGCAGCTAACCTGAGAGCCTAAAAGTATGTTCATGTCCTTAATTTACAATCCAGAACTGTCCCAAACAGTTTCTTTCTTGATACTAAAGGGGGTGAACTAAGGTATTAAAAAACTGCCTTCACTTGTATTTCCATCAGTACAAGTTCCCTCTACAGATCTGTTCCATCAAAAATCCACTGCATTAAATGAAAACATGTAAGCTGGTAGAATCTTGTGCCTTAAATACGTGAATGTGTTATTTCAGGGTTAACTACTAAAGAAAAATGAGCTTTTTCTACAGTTTTTCTAAAACTTTTTCCCTAAATCTAATGAAGAAACCCATTTTTTTCAATGAATGAGCAATTTTGAGGCATGTTAAATAAAGGTGATAAAAAGTAATTAAAACAGGCAAGTAGGGAACCTAAAAAAAGGAGAACCAAAATAATTTAAAATAGCATGTATGAAAGGAAAGAAGTACAAGGAATGGTTGGTTTATCTGGAAAGCCATCCAATTTGAAGAGGACAAAAATCATAACTATTTCTACCAACAGAGAGAGAGATTCACATATCCAAAGTGGGTATTGTATTAGAAACCAGACCTATTATAAAGATATTCTTGGAGAAACTGAATCACTGAGTAGGGAAGAAATACTTGCCCTTGAAACATTTCCAGTTTATAACTCCAACAACGCTGAACTAGGAGCGCGCTAGGATATCAAATGATTTTCCAAAACCACCTGAAAAGAAGCCAGAGACGCTCCAGGATTTATTTTTTTTCTTCAGGAGCTTAATATCTTCTCTACACCAAAAGTACATTGCTTCTAGCCTCAACAGGGAGTTTTCTGCCAAGACTGCAGAAAGTTAAAAAAATCCAGAACACAGAATATTACACTCAATTAATTACACGCTTAATTGCTCACTTCTTTTAACAGCCTAATGAATAGAGCAAGTTTCAGTTTCAGTACATATATGCAGCCCAAAGTTTCAAGTCCAATAAAGGAGACAGGACTGATTTGAAATGTCTGTGCTAAGATCAGACACGTTCATGTAACCAATAGTAAACACTCAGAATAAATAACTTCTACGCCCCTCGCTTTTCACCCAGAGCACCCAGGAGCTAACATGTTGGGGTTTTTCTGTACAATTTGAACAGAGAACATTATAAAACTTAAGGAAACCTGGCTTATCTTAGATCGCAGGCCAGTAGACCACCGTGTGTCAGTGGAGCTTCTCTTCACCTCTTTGGCCAGGACCTGGTTGCACTATCAACTCAACTGACGGTTCTGAGTCAGTAGTCTGAAAAGTATCCCAAGGCACACACAACTTTCATTTCAAGCTTCCCGAGGCACACATCAAAGTGATCCACCAGGAAGCCAGCTGGCAAGGAGTAGGTTCCAAACGTTTGCATAAACTGCAAGTTAAGTATTAAACTACTGGCAAACAGCCCAATTACAGTCAGAGGCACTTGCCCTCATTAAAGCCCAACAAAATAAAACAAAAACAAAGTCTCTAAGCTAAGCCACTCAAGATGTTACCTATGTAAAACAAACATTTCGTTTTAACGGTCATTCCATTTGGCTTTTACTCACCCCCTGAGCTGTGTATCTGCATAAGGCATCTTCTTGCCATTTAAAAATCAAACCTGCCTGTCCTTTCTAGTAAATGAAAAAAATCAGAATATCTCCATTTCCCTCTGCTAACAGCTTTGTACACAAAAGAACCAACTGCAGCGATTGATTTATTTATTTATTTTTAAGAACAGCATAGCCCTCAGACATTCCTAGTCTAAAATGTCATCCCTATCTTCTTGAAAATTCTGCAGGAAAAGCTGAAGCATGCTATTTCATTTATGGACAATATTATGATACCCATTGTCAACTCTTTTATAATCCCCAGGTTCAAGAGAGTCTTTTTTGGTTTTGCGATGGAAATTTAGCTTTGGTGTTAACAATGGAGAGAACGGGCACATGTGCACAGATAATTCAGTCAGACATGAGCTCAGTCAGACCATACTCCAAGCTGGCCGGACACGAGCCAGCTCTAGTTCACAAGTCATGTAGCTGTGTTAGCACAGCACTGTGCCCACACTAATAAAACCTGCTGAGAGGCAGGGTATATTGGGCTGGGCACAGTCCTGCACTGTCTGGCCAACTTCAATCAAGGCCAGAGCATGCCGGCTCTTTCCGCACCCACACGCGCTCCTGCTCTGGGAGACTTGGACTTCTGGGCATCTCTTCTTCTTCTGATCTTTTTTTCTTACTTTGTAACCTAAAAGGGCTAGAGCACCACACATCTGAGAATTTAAGTATCCTCCTTGACCGTAACCATGGTAATTCCTTGTAGCTATTTCAATGAAGACTTAAAAAAAAAAAAAGAGAATAATTACTAGCACTACAGGGCAATGGGGGGCTAGGGCAATCGAATGGATTCTATTTACACAAAAGTACTTCCAAGAGCTCCGAAACACAGCTGTCCTTTATAGCAGCAGCATTTCCCTGAGGCATTTATTCTGCTGTGGAATTCAAGAAATATAACTCAGTTCTTGTCAACATGTCAAAAACAGAGGACACATTTTAAGTAGCATTCATGTCTATCACAAAATAAACAAACAAATAGAAAATTAAGCTATTCATTGGAAAAAACCCAGTGAATCCTAGTTTGTACAAAAAGCCAGAAAACTAGACTACGAAGAGATTGGGTAATACAGCAAATCACTAGTTCTTTAAAGTTTTGCTCCAAAGACACATGCAACTAAACTCCTCTTTGTCTGTGCAAGGAAATTACTCAGTGTTCAAAAATGGAAAAAAACCATGTCTTAATAATCTACTGACATAGAAACCAAAGGACAGGTGTGCATCTCTGAGCTCAAATAACTAGCCCAAAAGATCAAGGAATTAAAACTGTAACATGAACACTTTAATAACACTGAGTTTTCCTTTATAACAAATGCCCTGGAGCAGCTTAAGGCTGACACAACTTCTCCATTTTATATTTTCTCCATTTAAAAAGGAGATTAAAAAAAACCAAAACAGCCAACCAAAACAGATTTAGTGAGCTACACACTTGATTTTTAGGAAATGCAGTAAAAACCCCTTCAATTATACAGTACTATCTGTGCCAGCCCTGTCAGTCTTGCCCGTGAAAAGGCAGACAAGGTAAAAGAGCCAGTTGCTAGAACGAGACTTCTGTCTCGATTTCAAAGTAACTTCTTCTCACTGACTTTTACTTTTCTATTGTGCAAAATAAGCATTCCATGTTTTGAAATTAACTATAGATTACTGCCTAAAAAAAAAAAATTCACCCCAATATTTCAGGTATCTTCAGCAGCCTTCAAACTCAAAGCTGTGGACACAAACTGGGAAAGTTTATCTTATTCAAAAAGCTAATTGTATCTGGGCACTAGCCCTTGAACCAAGTTTTAAATTTTCTTATACAAAACAGTATTTCAAAAGTAGAATTCATATTTGGATTTCTGCTTTAACATTCATCGTGTGGGTCCATTTGTATACTCATATATCACTGTGAACCTAAAACCCATACCAAATACATTCATGGAGACTCTGGTACCAATAATCAGAGAAGAGTTACCAAGGAAGATGGTTTAAGAAGAGTTCTGTGTTAATATTCATCAGAACAGACATGCTTTTTTGCATGCTGCAAAAATCCTTCCTCCATCTGAATTTCTTAAATTAACTAGTCTATTCAAGTTCTAAAAACTCAGACTTTGAAAATATGTGAGTTTGTCTTCCTCAATCCATTAATTATAAATATGATAGATTAAAAAAAAATGCTTGGAGAGTTCCTCTCTAAACCTTACAAAGGACAAGATAAATAGAAACAAAGTGTTCAGCTTCTAACTACAGCTAATACTTTGTCTTAAATATAAAAACATTTGTTGTTCTCCCACCCTTTGTTAACCAAAGCATGGAACAGCTCCAGTTAAAAAAATATAAGTTGGTTAGAACTGAGTTAGACCCATAAATAATTTCCACACGAAGAACAATCTGACATAAATGACACAGAACTCACATATGGAGTCTTCAAGTCATCCACATTGGATGTCTTCAAGGCCAGGCTGGATGTGGCTTTGAGCAACCTGGTCTAGTGGAAGGTGTCCCTGCCCATGGCAGGGGGGTTGGAATTAGATGATCTTTAAGGTCCCTTCCAACCCTAACCATTCTATGATTCTATGATATAAAATTTTTCTGCCTGTAAATGTGAAAAATCTTATAATGTGAGTAAATATAACCAGACTACAGAATTGTTTAGAGGGGTATACTGTTGTGTTTAGACATAGACACCATATACCTGTTGCATGTACATTACACAAAGAAAAATGTAAACTGATGAATTTCTGTCTTAAGGAAAAGGGGGAGGAGGGCAGAGGAACTGGGGGGTCACAGGACCCAGGAATCAACTGAAGAAGATTAAATTCAAATTATTTTAAAATTGGTAATCTGAATGAAAACTTTTGAGCTGATTTAAGAAAGAGGTTTAAAATCTATTTCAAAATCAATGAAGTTTATAGTTAATCCAGAACGTGAATAAAATTCCTTAAGAAGTGTAGGTAGTTTTAGACCGTGGTCAGCTATTCCGCATGCAACATTCGCACATATAACCTACTATTCACCTCGTACCAGGACAAATAAAAAAGGGAGTGCACTGTATAATCCTAACCAGAACAAGAGTGAAAAGCAGGTGTAGTTTTCTGTACCATTCCCTAACACCAGAAGGCTTGCTGTTAAGTCTCCCTAAAACCAACCTGCAGAGATATAACATACAGTCAGCCTACAGTTAAGCCTCTCAAGCGAAGAGCTTCTCAAGAGAAAAGCTGTAATTCAAGTAGGGCACTGAGCAGAAGCTACTGCCAAGAGCCGTACTTGAAGCCACACAGTAACATTTCTTTGTCAGAACAGAGAAGAGTATTTACTGCCATGACTATGTCAATATATACCACATATTAAAGACAGTCATTTCACAAAAAGGAAAATTATTATCTTGAAAGCAGCTCTACAGTGCCTATTTAAGAATTCTTTTCTGATCAGCTAGCAAAACCTACTTTTTTCTGGCAAAGCTCCACTTGAATTTCCTATTGCCCCTAGCCAGTTTTGAAACGGTTAGCAAAAGGCAAATTACAGGCTGGTTTTCTCAGTAATACAATGTCACATTAATAAATTATAGTTAGCTCAAATTCACTTTATCATGGAAAGTCAGAGAATGCAGACGTGAATTTGCAGAAGTAATTTTCCAACATGAATACCTGAATGGCACCAAACAACTGAGTTTTAAAAGAGAAGTATCAGCAATAATTTGTACTACTTACTGGTATATAATAGATGTTCATTTTAGGGGCTTCGTTGGCAGTCATCAGCATTCCTAAAAAGATGTCCACATTTAAAAATATTGGTCACAAGAAGATAACACTTCTTTTTAAAACATACATACTCGAGGCATTTAGTTCACATGAAGTAGATTTGTACATAGGACACTAATGTATTTTCAGGAAAATAAATAGCAAAGATAGAAGATTTGCTGGCACCAAGAAAAAAACCTACTATTAGAATGGCAACCTGATATCTGCAGGGAAAGAATCCTTCATGGGTTAGGGGAGGAGGGCTGGAAGCACATCACCTGGAGTTCATACAGCACATACTCTTGGCCTGCAGTGGAACAGCTAATTGGGACCCATAATAAATTGTTGTGTCAAACGTTAAGGAAGGTCTGATAGCAGCACAATTAACAAAGCTTTGTTCCCTACTTATTCCACCCCTTTTGTCCTCTATCTTAACAACTGCTCAGCACCACTTCAACCAACACTAACAACTGCAGTCTGCCAGTTTTCATAAATTTGAATAGTTCATCCCATAACACTGTTGAGAACAAATCCAGTTAGTACTGCACATAAAACCTACCTTGGGCATAAACTTGTATTATTAATATAATGAGGGGTTGTTTTTTGGTTTGCTTTGTTTTTACATGCACACCTACAGACTAAACAAACATAAATCATACCATGGTTTACACCTTTACTGGTGTTTCATCCAAGAAATCACCACAACCATATCTTGTCAACACAAAATGAGAGACAGGATATTGAGGCTTCAAACACAGTAACATTAGTGATATTAGTCAACCCGGGCAAATGTGAAATTTGAAATACCTATGAATATACCTAAGAAACACTGCAAATAAAGGTTACAAATATCCTGAATATACAACATTACAGTAGAAATATTAAAATCAATGGAAAATCTCCAACTGCCAGAAGACTGCATTTAAGTTCAAAATGAGAAATACTCTCAATTTCCTGCTACATGAGAGTAATAAGGACAGTTGGCATTACTTTTACGTTTATCTCAATTTTGGCTTTCCAATGTAGCAGATCACCAGGTAATACAAGAGAGGGAATATGAAGAAGAAAAGAGCAATCAAGTTAGATAACACTCTGATCTAAAAGTACTGTAACATATGCCACTGGGACTATGAATAATTGGGTCAATTACTACACACCCAGAGGGTAGAAATATAATTTACACCCAACCAGAGGAACGCAATTAACATGGGTGGAGTAATCCTTCCTATCTAATCCTTTCATTAAAAATACACAATGCAGCTGGACTTATCGTGTCAGAAATAAGGGGGCTTGCTTTCCTGGCAAAGCAAGGAATTTGTGACAGCTTAGTCAGCAAACTGAAGCTAAAACCATACCTGGAAAGGTTTGCAGGCAATAGAGGGAAAAGCAAGAATTCATAGTATATACACACACAATGTACTGTATGTATATACCGGAGTATATAGATTACACGCTCCTTAAATGTATCAGCACGCTCACTACTACTGCATGAGACAAAGCATTTCTCTGTTGACTGAATATGAGTCACTAGAGATAAAAGGATAGAAATTAATTCTGCAGGTGTCTCTAAGATGACAGTAAAGGGAAAATCTCTTTGAGAGTCTTCCACTAATAATTAAATGGAGGGGAAAAATAAGACTTTGGAACAGTACATGGGTGTATAATAAAGGGGAATAAAAAAAGGAACGACTCTGAAAGGAGAAGTCTACTCCATGCATTTTCATTGTCTCAGCTTGTTAGTTTTAACCAATTTTTATGGGAAGGGACCACACCCTAACAAACTACACAGCAGCCTAGTTTGATCACTTTGAAAGAGAAATAAACTGAGAATGCTTTTTCTGAGAAAAGGGTTCAATAAGAGCATCTTTGCAAAGTGGTCTATAAAACAGTATCATCAATTTAAAGGAATGAAAACACAAGTAGTAAATAGGAGAAGCAGTTTTAGAAATAGCAAATTTGTTACTAAAAAAATTACAATAACTGAAACAAATGAGGCACAAATTTCTATACAGTGAAGATGCTGTTAAGTTTCGTTTATACTGTACAACTTAACTGAAGGTAAGTCAAGTCTAGTCCCAAAGTGGTAAACCTTTTCTCCCCTAGCCCCATTCTGTGCATGTGTCATCAGGAAGAACTGCTTCATAACTAGTTCAAGAGTTTCACTGAAGTTTATCATCATGTAGTTTTCTCAAAGATAAACAGGAATCTGTTTCTCATGAAAGGTAGCAGTACTGAAGCTGGTTGGTAAAACAATTTAATTAAAAACCCAACTACAACTAAACTCCCATAAAAGTATTAAAAAAAGAATAATTCAAGTTTATAGCGATCCACAGTTTACCATAAATATTTCAGAATGTTTAATGTTACGATGTAGTTTCACTTCTCCAACTTTGACAATGCAGTGTTAAAATTACCTAATTACTGCACATGCAGCAGACATTTTTATGTAAAAGAGGGCTGTAACTAATGCAAAGTACCAGCTACCTGATTATTACAACTATTGTAATAAAATTCTAAATATAAAATGGCAAGTAAAACATCTAGACATACTAGGCAACCATTTTGCCCAAACAAAAGCATTCTAAATGTAGATTCAATTTTCAATTACTTCTGGTTCATGACATTTCTGAAATTGTTCTCTTCAATTTGAATCAATATATTTAAATGTATGAAACAAATTCTGAATTTTGACCCACATCAGTGAAACAAAACATGAAAGTGTTTCCTTCCTTGCAACGATGAACTGCAAAGCTGTTTTAAGGAAATCTTAGAGCATAAGGGTGAGTTTAGGATACGGGCTTTCTGAGCAGCAGCATTGCAAACTGTTACGAGCACGAGCCAGGCAAATATCTCTTGGGCTTCTCCTGTGCCATGCTGGCTTCACGAACATCCGTGGGTGCTCTGGGAATGCTGGGGCACCAGTGAGAGCACTGAGCCATAGCCGTACTAGTAATTAAGTTATATTGTATTTCCAGCTCTCCACAGCTGCAGGTTCATACCACTGAAACTATTTCCTTATTTTCAAATGTTCAAACAATTATTTTTTAAATTCTGAATGAACAGGAGGCGGTGCTAGGCATCTTAAATTCTGCAGAAACACTACTTATGACTAACATGCAATGCACCACCTCCTACCTTCAATCTCTTATCTTTCACTGCAACACGTTCTGGTTTTCCCAGTCTCCCATATGATTATAAAATACACCCCAGTTTTCACCCCACCACAGTTGTTACCCTTCGAACAGACATGGTCAAAGAAAGAACAGTAAGAAAAGCAGAACTGACTTTCTTTGCTAGTGTGAATAAAGGGTTTTCATGATTGTAGAGGAGTCTTGGTTATTGATCTAAGTAGTAGTGGCTAATTTTCCATACAACCACAAGCTGTGAATGTAAACAATACAGCTTTCTGAAGTAATATTTGAGCGTTACCTGTAAATTAATTATCTTAGCTATTCTTAACATTGAAAAAATTATTTGCAGTCCTTATTGAAAGAAAATCTAACTGTAAGCATTATGCTTTGCAGGATAGATGGTTTACCATCCATTTCAGCACTTAAATTTGATGGAGCTTTGAATATGGCTGTTGAAACATCTACTGGGCAGGTAAAGTTAACTTCATCTCCAGCAGTTCTCAGGAGATCCTGTTCTTGCCAGTCCAGGTCTATCATACATTGAGTGCACTTATTATAATATAAACACACAGTAATATCATCGGGAGAGGCAGAACACAGGACTGGAATGCAGTGTCTAGATCACACACATGAAAAAGTAATGCCCAATAAACAGCATTAGGGAGGTATGTGCATTCAATTCTTTGTGCTACAAAATTCTTCCTGCAGAGTCTGACAAAAAAGATTTCTGCTAAGGCACCTGAGAGGCACACCTACATACCACAGAGGCTACAGAGTGTCCTTGGCTGAGCAACGTCCACCCTTGTAGGTACTGAAACTTAACTGGTTATGACCTGAGCAACCTGATCAGAATTTGGGTCTAACTTCATTTGGCCCTGCTTTGATAAGGAAATGCACAACCCCCAGAGGTCCCTTCCAACCCAAATCACACTAAGATTATACACTGTCAAAAGTACTTCTGTGTAGCTCTGCTTCACTCCCTGTCACGAGTCCATTATCAGTGCTGCATGGATGTTAACTGGCTTCTGGATTCTCTTTTGGATAAAATCACTAAGCTCATCAAAGGTGAAACCTGGATGAAAACCACCATAGGACACATTCCTAACTGAAGTTGGCAGAAAAAACAAGATAAGTTTTAACTCGTTAGAAATCTCAAACTCACTTATCTACAATCTTGAATTTGAGCTGCTAGTATGAATCAAAGCCCAAGTCGCTCTGTCTTCACTGCTACCTCTCTCTAAAATGAAGCTAAAAGTTTGCAGCATAAGCATTCCCTGGATCAAGAATTTTGTCCTGTGCCATCCTAATGGCCCTAATTTTCATTCCATCTTTTTCAGTACTGCTTTCAAAAAAGAAATGAGGTGTCACATCCTAGTTAAGGTCTAAGCAACTCCGACCAAGCAGGGACAACTAAAGCCAGCTGCAATCTGAGGTACAACCAAAGCACATGGACACATACAAGCACCATTCCGTAAAATCCTTTTTACTCCTAAGGCAGGATCTCGAAACTTCAGTTACAAGTGACCCTCAGTTTTGACCTCTAAACATAACTTTATGAGACAGAGCAGATCTGCAAACAGCCAGAAAAAAGCATGCCAATCTGTGCACTTAGGAATCTACACTTAAAATCAAAGTATTCAACCTCTGGGAGGGCACAGTAAGTGCTATATCTAAAACACGTAAAGATCAAATAGTTGTAAATACTTGTTAAAAATTTGTAAACTTGCTGTAAAGAGATTCTTTTCTAGTTCTAGAAAGCAAGCTCTAACTCATCTGGGACTTAGCCAAGACAAAAGGCCAAAATTCCTACTCTTATGAAACAAAACACTTCAGATATTTGAAAGGGCAAAAGAGGTCAATCACTCAATATACAGCACAGCAGCTCGTAACTGCAAAAAGGCTCAATTTAATATAGATGCAAAGGAAACAGTGACACTAACTGACAAGTAACCATTTTTTCCTAGCTCGGTCATAAGAAGGAAAGTGGACTAATTCTTATCACCTCAACAGAAAAAAAAGACCACAGCTTGGGTTAACACAAGCTTTCCCTTTTGAACTTGCCAAGACATTAATGTATCTTATGTACCTGAATTTGGATACAGGCAGACATCATTGATATCGTGTTCTGGCTCCACAGAAGTAAACATCTTCCCCTAAAATTGTAGGAAGAAAATATATTATAAAGAACTCCAAATATAATTGGATTTAGTAAACAAACATTAAGAATAACCATTATAGAAGCTAAGAAATATAATGGCATAAAGACGAAACAGATTTTGCAGAACAATAAAATATTATCTGAATGCAACACAAGGAACTCAGTATTATATTTGGTATCTGATCCAACCTCTTATAAGGACGCGTAGCCTACTCACTGGTTACTGGAGACACAGCAATGTACAGTAGCACTTCTAATTTCTCAGCTCACACTTCTGTGTTGAAAACAGGTGTGTCAGATCTGCTTTATTTTATTTTATGTAAAAGTGAGGGGTGAGGTCCACAAGTTCCTGGCACACTGCCAGCGTAACCCTCCCTTTGTTCAAGCCTGAATGTGGTAGTTTTCAATCATTTGATTTTGGCAAGTATCATCAGCTGAAAAGATGGATTGGGAATAGAATTTGATTATGGAGCTTGGTTCCTCCACCCTGCTCATGTCTACACAAAATGAAATATAGCTCAGTACTTCATCTGTAATTTATAAAGTCAGTATTAAAGAGGTCTAAATATAAATTAATAGTAAAAGCATCCAGTTGTATCTAGTTTAAATCAGAACTGAAGTTATAAAGGTTATTTAAGAAGAAGGTAAAAGCAGGAAACAACATTCTCAAAAAAAAAAATTGGAACAGTGTCTGAAAAACCCAGACAAAATACAGGTGCTCTTATAAGCCAACACACAAGACAGCCAGTAAAGGAAGAGTCTCTAAGAACTGGGCCACAGAATCTGAAGCATGAGAGCACATGCCTACGCGGCTCTAAACGAGGGACAGGAACAGAGCAAATTTTGATCCTATTCCTCTTTTTTCTTTCCCTGCAGCTATCCCACCTACCTTTCTGGGCCCTTCCTTTCCCTCCCAGTTACATGCTGTTACCCCACCCACCTCTGGTCTCTCCCCGATGATTAATAAGAGTCCTCCCCCACCCCGGTGTTAGCAGACAAAAGCCTCATGCTCCCCACCCCAAGGCACGTCTCAGCATGGGGCTATTCTGGTATCAAAGCCATATGCTCTCCACCCCGCAGTCTGCCTCTGCAGTTGGTTCCCAGCCAGAGATAGTCAGGAACCAACATCTGGGAGAGGTGGAGCCAGCTGGAACATACTCTAGGAAAAGAGTCCAAAGCTATCTTTGCCTTCCAGCAGTTTTTCCCACTGCAGAGGCCACCTGACAAACCTTCCAGTGCTTCATTCTCATTGAGGGAAATTATATATACACCTAGGAAAAAGGGAGAGAGGCCACTGCAGATGTTTTAAATAATAACCAATAATTTATTTGCTCTTTTAAACAATAAAAAGTAACTGCAGAAGAGCTTACAAAAAACTGCTTGCAATCACAGAAAGAAAGAGGCTGTTGAAAGTTCATGAAGAAGCACAATAGAGAATGACTGACCAAAACAGTGAGAAAAAAAGTGCCTCTCAACTACTGTAACTACTCTTGATATGTTTCATTATAAAGCTGGAAAAGCATAGAGCATGCTTTTTAGAAGGGATACAATGGATACAGACAGCCCCTCAAACCCAACCAAGCTACAGCAGTATTACAATGACCCTATGGGGTAACGTATTTTGTGCAAGCTGCATTGATGGAAAGATAAGAAAAAGACCAACATAATACAATTAAGGGAAGTCTTAGGAAAGGTAGATATTTCAACTTCACTTAGAGATACAAAAGGTGGGGACAGAGATATTGCCTACTGCAACCTAATCCATATCACAGAACACACTGTTACTTGGATCTAGGCATAATATCTGCTTCAATATCCAAATAGGTGTCTGTAAAAATAAGCAGTACCCGATTTTAACTAATTGATCTTCAAGTCTTCAAGGTCATGCTGGACGAGGCTTTGAGCAACCTCAAAGTGGAAGGTGTCCCTGCCCATGGCAGGGGGGTTGGAACTAGATGGTCTTTAAGGTCCCTTTCAGCTCAAACCACTCTATGATTCTATGATCTTCCTTCAAAATTAGCCCTTCTTTGGAATTGGAATAACTCTGTTTTCTTCCCTCTGATAAAAAAATCGTAACTGGATGTGTTCAAGCTCACTGCAAGACATACACAAACCAGGGCAACAGCCAAGATACTTTTATGTTTAAATCCTTCCACTGAAAGACACATCTTGGGCAGACGCACACACAACTAAAGAATACCTAGGACTATATCTTTATACATGACAGGCTGTTGAACACCTTTCCAAATGTTGGTTTCTTTAGTCAGACAGGACAAAATGGTGTATGTACATTAAACGCACAACCTCCTGCACTGAATTTCAGCTTTATTATCCAAGCTGCCTGTAAATAAAAATTAAAAAATCTGAATGCAGCAACATTAAAAACACTTACTGTATCCTTGTTCCACATTTTGATGATCCTAGAGTCTGCAGAGATTATTAAATCCAACTGACGCTGAAACTGAACTGACTTAATAGGCAGGCCATAGTGGTGATCTTTGACTATTAATGGATTACTGGACCGGAGATCATATAATAAAACCTTGAAGAATAAGAGACAGATTAAAATTGTAATACTGTAAGATCAAGAGGAAGTCAGGCACACTAAATCTTCACTAAAGATTTAAATAAACTTGAGACGTTTTACTTAAAATACATGGACAGGATTTACATAAAAGAAATTGGTTTAAATTCTGAGAACAGCTTATTAAGAGAGCCCTGTTTATTCTGACAGTATGTTAACCTCAGAATGCTTCAGTCTAGAAAAATTTAGAGCAAATTTAAAGGGCTCACCATCTTTCTAAAGTCTTCTTAATTTCTATTCAAAAAAGCAAACCATTTTCAAGTCTCTTATTACTTCTTAATTACTTGTATTTCACTTTGATTCTTGTGCTGTTTTTACAAGATTTAAATTTTCAGACCCCCTTACACATTCAGCAAATATCACTTTCACTCAGTGAAACACCACAGAAAGTTATTTCTTATTTTAAGGAAAGTAGAGAGTACAGGCTCAGTCTTCCAGAAACCTGCATTTTTATCTCCAATGCTTCCCATGGAACTTGCAAAAGACCATAAATCTTTCACAGGCAAAGTGTGAATGGTAATAATTTTGGGGAAAAAATATTATCAGAGCATGTAATGAAAAATACAATCTCCAACAAAGTTGGTATAATATGTCAGGCAAGTTTTATCACAAATGCAACCCTTACCCGCAAATCTGCTCTTGAACAAGCAAGAAGTTTTCTAAACCCACCAAAACATTGATTAAGCTAGAAAAAAAAAATCCCCATACTCCACTTTACAAATACAATGGTAACAATGATTAATTTCATCTAAATGATCCCTTATAGAAAGATAAGATAGTAAAAACAACAGTTGAAAGACAATCACTTCTGCTTCATTAGCCACCATCAAGATATGGGCCAGCACGTGTGTTGCACTGAGATGGTATGGATAATCTCAAAAAGCAGCAACTTCCCTGCATGCTTAAGTCATAAGAAAAATACAGAATTTGAAGTTATACTAAATTGTGATGATTTTACATGCTCCCTAGAGTACTCTGAAGAGCAAGACCATTTGACACAATTAATTTTCAGTTTAAGGATGACTATTACTGCCCTATATATGTAATTTACGCTCTTACAAATAAGTTAGCCAGGCTGGATGAGGCTTTGAGCAACCTGGTCTAGTGGAAGCATGGCAGGGGGGTTGGAACTGGATGATCTTTAAAGTCCCTTCCAATCCAAACAATTCCGTGATTCTCTGATTCTACTAATATGTATTTACATTACAATAAGTGCATTCAATGTATGATAGACCTGGACTGGCAAGAACAGGATCTCCTGAGAACTGCTGGAGATGAAGTTAACTTTACCTGCCCAGTAGATGTTCCAACAGCCATATTCAAAGCTCCATCAAATTTAAGTGCTGAAATGGATGGCAAACCCTCTATCCTGCAAAGCATAATGCTTACAGTTAGATATTCTTTCAATAAGGACTGCAAATAATTTTTTCAATGTTAAGAATAGCTAAGATAATTAATTTACATTAATTTACAGATAACACTCAAATATTACTTCAAAAAGCTGTATTGTTTACATTCACAGCTTGTGGTTGTATGGAAAATTAGCCACTACTACTTAGATCAATAACCAAGAGACTCCTCTACAATCATGAAAACCCTTTATTCACACTAGCAATGAGACCATAGGCAGGTCATTTTAATGCAAAGTGGGATTTGTTTCTAAAAGCAAAACTTCTGATAAGCAAAGGAACACACTTCGAAAAAGCAGCCTTTACTCACTCCGTGTCTGCTGTCACACTGCTTAAAGCACAGTCCAACAGCCCAACTCGATTTCTGGTTCTAGGATCCCAGCATTCCACTTTACCCTAAACGGTTTAGAAAATATGTTTCAAGCTTAAGCAACAGATGTCTGGCGTTGTGAAAAATGTTTAAATAAAACTATGAACTATTTCATGTATGAATAATTAATCAAATCTCCTGGGTTGACATGAGTTGTTCTAAGGATGGCATGCAAGCTCCACACATTTCACTTGTATTTTTTTTAAAATGTGATCTGAATGAACATCTTTAACACTAAATTTCCAAAGATTAACTTCTACAGACAGCTATACTGTAAAGCAAGACAACATTCTTTTCTCTCCCATCTGCAAAATTTAAAGCACCTCAGCAACCAAGCTCAGAAATTATATGTGCACTGTTCTCTCCAAAGTCATCTTGTTTAATGGATCTATACTTAACACAGCAAATAACATCAAATTAACCAAAAACATTCCTGTCAGAATTTCTTCTTATCCTCACGCAAACTAATACAAAAAAGAAACAAACACTACTGTCCTTTTTACAAAAGGAATGCAAACATTTACCTCAGCTGTCCCCATAGCAAACAAGAAGTGCACAGGATTTATGTCACAGACATTACTTTCTCTAAAAAGAGAAAAAGGAGCAAGTTTAATGAACTCAGAGAAATTTAACACATGAACAATTAAAAAGATTCCCGTAATCAAGTGCGCTATAGCTCAGCCTGGAAAAGCAAAAGCTAGAGGGAGGGAGGGAGGGATGGATGGCCACCTCATAACAGCCTCCCATACTTAAGAGGAGCTTACGAAGGATTTGGAGCCATCAAAGACAGTGCTGATTACTTGAAACAGGTAAGGTTCCAACTGGATCCAAGGACAGTATTTTTATGCCATGCAGATAACTGAGCCCTGGAACAGGCTGCCCATACAGGCTGTGGAATTTCCACCCCTGGAGTTTCCAAATCCACCTGGGAAAATTCATAGAATCATAGAATGGTTAGGGTTGGAAGGGACCTTAAAGATCATCTAGTTCCAACCCCCTGTCGTGGGCAGGGACACCTTGCACTAGGCCAGGTTGCTCAAAGCCTCATCCAACCTGGCCTTGCACCCTCCCAGGGATGGGGCATCCACAGCTTCTCTGGGCAACCTGTCCCAGTGCCTCACCCCCCTCTCTGTGAAGAATTTCTTCCTGACATCTAATCTAAACCTCCCTGATTTCAATTTATACCCATCCCCCCTCGTCCTATCACTACAGGCTCTTGTAAAAAGTCCTCTCCCAGTACCCTTGTAGGCCCCCTTCAGATATTGGAAAGCTGCAATGAGGTCTCCTCGGAGCCTCCTCTTCTCCAGGCTGAACAAGCCCAGTTCTCGCAGCCTTTCGTCATAGGAGAGGTGCTCCAGCCCTCTGAGCATCTTCGTGGCGCTCCTCTGGACTCGCTCCAAGTGGTCAATATCAATATCAAATTCATCTGAATGCCGTGTGACCAAGCCCTGAGCAGGAGGCTAGGCTCTGAGTTTCTTTCCAACTTGAATGATTCTGTGTTTCTCCCTGCCCACACCTACCACCAAGCCTTTCCTTATTGCTCTGCTCCACTATATTCTTCAAACAACTCTATTATGTCAAACGGTGTTCCCGATTACTTCTGTTCTGAAGCTTACAACTCCTAAATATTCCGATGAACAGCCTATCACTCCCCACCCCAAATATCCTGTTTCTCCACAGGGCAACCAGGACCCCTGTATTTCTCCAACAATCCTTCCAAAGTATAAATATTTCTCTTTACACCACTCATCCTGACGCCTTCCAACTTCTTTCATTCAAAGCCCTGCAGCTGTAATTCTAGAACCCATCCAATTCCCCTACCCCCACAACCTTCCCAACAACTTAAGTCTCATCTCCCTAATTCAGATTTTACACATGGCCCTTTGCATTCTCGTTCCAGGATTTTCCTATTTGCCCTTTTTTTTTTTTTTTGTTACTGCTCAGTTTCTGTAACTATGCCTGCCCAAATATTCCTTCGGCCATTAAACTATCCTACCCACTGAGCACCAGCTGTTGTCCACCAACTAGCTGCTTTATCTAGTCTGGTCTGTTCTCATCTGCCTCTCCCCACATAAAAGAAGCCCATCTCCTGCTCTGGTATGGTTTTCAAAAGAATCACACACACTGGAGATATAAAAATTCTCTTTGGGCTACTCCAAGAGCAGAAGGACAAAGACATGCCTGGGAAAGTACATACCCTGTGGGCAGATCTCTATATGACAGCTAAATTGAGCAGTAATGGCAAAGCTTTAATGAAGTGCTCATAAGATCAAGTTATATAATACCTACTACAAGTCCATATTAAGCAATTTTAAAATATCCACAAGAGAAAACTCAATTAAAACATAAAAACTAGAACAAATAATTACAGAACATAAAATGAGGCTCAGACTCGGCATATGTTCCTTTTCAGCTCTACAATGTGTTTGGGCAGTATTCAGATACAGTACACTATGGTGAGCATGCTAGGAGTTTGCTTCCACCTGGTGGAAAGACAACAGACAGACATCACGCGTTACAGACAACTTACGAAGCATCAGTTTGCAGGGAGTTGAGAAACCTTCCTTGTTCCAGATTTAGCCTGTATACTTCAGAACTACAAAGGAAAAATCCAAAATTACTCCCTTCCCTTACAAATACTGAAGAATACTGTTTAATTTAAGAGGAACTATGAAGATTTGCTCACAGCCTAATTTCACCAAATATACAATTTTCAGACTTCACATTCTAAAACATAAGACACCTCAAGCCTTCAGTGTTAAAAAGAAACCAGAAAAATGTGCAGTGTAATCAGTGTGTTTGGTGAGCACGCAATAACCCATCAGTTACTCTTTTTCCAGGAAAAAGATGCATTAAGATCTTCTGATTTCCTATGATTTACATTAAATCTTAGAATCATAGAATCATAGAATCACTAGGTTGGAAAAGACCTTAGAGATCATCCAGTCCAACCGTATCTGTCCACCACTAAACCATATCTCTCAGCACCTCATCCACCCGTCTCTTAAACACATCCAGGGACGGTGACTCCACCACCTCCCTGGGCAGCCTGTTCCAGTGTGTGATAACCCTTTCGGTGAAGAACTTCTTCCTTACATCCAATCTAAACCTCCCCTGGCACAGCTTGAGTCCATTCCCCCTCATCCGATCATCTGTCATTAAAGAGAAGAGACCAACACCCACTTCTCCACAACCTCCTTTCTGTAGGCAGTGATCAGGTCTCCTCTCAGCCTCCTCTTCTCCAGGCTAAACAAGCCCAGTTCCCTCAGTCGCTCCTCATAAGACATATTCTCCAGACCCTTCACCAGTTTTGTGGCCCTTCTCTGGACACGCTCAAGCACCTCAATGTCTTTCTTGTAGTGAACTTGATCTTGAACTGTTACTTATTTTGCTTGAAACCCTGAAGATCTCAAATTTTTTATACTGTGTCTTCTCACACACACAATTATTTTATGTGATTTGACTCACCCTTTAACAGCAAAAAAATACCAAGATAGAAAAAGCTAATCTTCCTTACTTTGATGCTAATCACTTTTTAAAACAGTACACTGAATTTTAATTTTTATAACAAATTTGCAAATACATGATGTACCTGGTCTAAGAATCAAAGCAAAAAAGTCTTAAAACAGTACAGGAAATGGAATTTATCTCAGTCTTCCCACATTTTCCACTTTTCACAAACTGCTTCCACATTGATCTGAAAGGAATTGCCACTTCTAAATTAAATTTTATGTTGTTTTAATATTCATGTTGTTCTTGGAAAACATTGCTGACAAAAGTGAAACAAAATAATCCACTGATTCAATACCTTGCTCCTACAAAATAGAGGTCACACGATGGATAGTGATAGGAGAAGTCTCTACCAAATTTTGGTATTCGTGTCCTGTAGTAATGGCCGTGTTGCGAATGGAACTCCACAAACCTGTCACACTCCAAGAAGACAATCTGAAAATAAAGTAGAAAGAACTGGAACCTACAGAAACAGACAACAGTCTCCACAACCTGTCTTACAGCACAAGCTCTAGTGATTTTTTAAACACAGGTTTATTGGCCCATCTAAACCATTTCTACTGAAATGAGTGCTTCATCATTCTCATTAGACACAGCAAAGCACCTCATTAATAAAGATTAAATGAATATTCACAAGAGTATACGTGATACCCTGAGAGTGGCTCTGCAATCAGAAGTAATACAGTCATCTCGGTGTTATGTTGCACCAAAATTAACATCTGTACTTCTTTTCAGACACCAGAGTTACTTTCTTCAAGGTACAACACCAGTATGTTCACAGGTACTAAGCATTACTTCACACCCTGATGCACGGCAGCCTTCCAATAAATGACATCAATGTTTGGGCTTTTTTTGTTGTTGTCTGCCAAATAATGAGCACACTGTTGCTTTCTGAAACTTAAGACCAACATCTCAGCCCTGGAAGAGCCCACAGGGAGCCATTACTAGGATCGATTTACACTAGTAAACAAAATAGGCCAGAAACTGCCCCTATAGTCCTGATGGCAAATTAACATGGCACAGCTCATATCCATATGAAAGAATTCTTCCCAGTCCAAAGACAGTATCATCCACACCATCCCTTACACTCCAGCAGTACCTCAAACCACGCCCAGGCTGTGTGTGATGGAGGAACAGTTGGCCTGGCCCAAACTCACGCCACAATGCACACAATTAAATTATATGGCTAACCAGAGGCTAACTCAACTCTCAGCCTTATCCCTACTCAGCTTAGACTAGAAAGTTTAGTTTAGATAGGTACAGTCCATGCACCTTCTAAAAGTAGTAGACAATGAAGATTTTAAATTTCTGACTGCTAGACTACACTGTTAGCAATGCAAATAAGGATGAGAAGTTCAGGAAAGGCAAGGTACAAAAGTTATATCAATAAAGGTGACAGATTCAAAATATCTGTACATTCTTCCCTTATAAGACATGGAGAAAGTACTGACCTGGGCTAGTACTTGCTGCCTACTCATCATTAAGTTCCCCTTACTCACACTTTTTCTGATATCAGAAACCCTAGTGTTTAAACTTTTATTCACTCACCCATCGTGACCCAAGACCAAGCAGAGTCATCTTTCAGAAATGTGACTACGATTTCATACGTGATTACAGACACAGCTGCACAGTTGATGTTATACAGTGATGTTTTTCATATACACCCCAATCAATCCTTTGTGTACCTAATGCCTTCATGCTTTTAACTGGGGGTTTACAACAAGCAAAGCTCTTTACTCATCTGTTTGAAACAAAGCCCAGATCAAACCTTTTCTCTATCATCATTGCAAAAGAAGAAACATCTGCATCTTCATGCAGTACAGAGGCTAAATATACTATAAGAAGAAAATAAAAATAAACTGACTTAATTTAAAAACATCAGTATCACATTCTTTTAGTTCACTACCAGTAAGCCACCAAAAACCTGTTACTAGGAAGAGAGAAAATGCAATTTGCTTTCAATGAGAAAAGTGAATTTCTTTCGCACCCACTCTACTTCCAAAAAAATTCCAGTAAGTTTTTCATAGTTGCCAAAAGCAATCAAATATTCTGCTGACTGCCTTAAAATAGAAAACTATTAGATGTAAGATAAATTTCTACAATATTGGACTTGAAGACATTTGTGCCCTCTTTAATTAGCAGTGGATACAACTCACTGTCAATCATGTCTGTCTTTCGTTCATACTAAATTTATCTTGGTCACTACAACCTCAGGGCAGCCAAAGCCTAGCCACCAGCGTATGGCAAAAATACGAAGTGGAAATACGTGTCTTTTTGCAAAAGGCAGTGGAAAAAAGAGATATCCAATGACTCTCCTAAGTGTGAAACTTAGTCCAAGCCTAAAACTTTTAAGTCTAACCCTTAGGAGAGCAGAAAAGTGCAGCTGGCCTTGTGGACAGCAATGTGAATGACAGGCAACAGTATGCTGCCACTGTGAAAATGAAAGGGGTCTCAAAAGGTGACCTTACGAGAACAGCAGGAGCAGACTGGAGGGAAGCTCTACGCCGCACGCTACTAAAGCACAAGGCAGCGTGTCTGGTGTTGGACCCCAATTCAGGAGGGATGTTGAGAGCATCAGGAAGGCTACCAAGACAGCAAGGGGCAGAACACAATATGTACAAAGAAAGAAGAATCTTAGCTTGTTCAGCCAAAGAGCACCCTGTAGGACAGCCTAATAGCAGCCAGCAAATGAAGGGCGGTTACAAAAACTCTTTGCAGTAGCAACAGCAAAAATTTCACATTTTCCAGGGCAGGAAGGAAGAATTCTTTATGACAAGGTAATGCAGCATTGCAACAATTCATGGGAGGTTTAGATCAGATATCAGGAAGAAGTTCTTCCCGGAGAGAGTGGTGAGGCGCTGGAACAGGCTGCCCAGAGAAGCTGTGGATGCCCCATCCCTGGAAGTGTTCAAGGCCAGGCTGGATGAGGCTTTCAGCAACCTGGTCTAGTGGAAGGTGTCCCTGCCCATGGCAGGGGGGTTGGAACTAGGTGATCTTTAGGGTCCCTTCCAACCCTAACCATTCTTCTACGATTCTATGATTCATTGAGTCTGTGGAACCTCCAAGCCTGCAGTTTTTGAGAGTCATGTCAAAGCATTAAATGATGTCTGAAGGTCTCCCTCCAATCAGTATTTTTATGATTCTAAGCATTTCAAGTATAAATTCTCAAATATTGTTCCCTCTTCCTAATGTGTCTGAAACATTATGACAGCTACCTGAGATCAGGTTTTATTCTAAAAATTTGGTAAGTTTTAGGAAAAAAAAATTGAAAATAAGGTTGTATTAAGTTGTGAGTAGGACTTCAGTCCAAAATACACTATCAATTTCACCTGAAAACACACACAAGCCTTACTGTTCATAACCAGTCAGAAACGTATTTGCAAGCACAGTGTGTTCCTTGGTCTCCCAAATAACTGGTTTGTACAACCAGAAACATTCTCCCACAGGCAGACAAGTGGGATGCTATTGTACTGTATCAGTCACCTTCTCCTGCTACTTGAATTCACATGGGGAAAAAAATTGAAAATAGTGAAGGTAGAGGGTTAGATGATAGTGTCTCTGATCAAACAGAATTATTTATTAAAAATCAAACTCTAGCGGAAATGCTAAGGTTTCACACCAACTGCTACAGCTGGAGGAAACTGATGAGCTTTCAAGCACACAAACACTTTTCTTGGTGCTAAACAGAATTAGAAGCGGTAATTGTATTGAGCCTGAAAAGTGGCTGATGGTCCTAAGAACTCAACTGTTTCTTCCTAGTGCAGCACTTCATTAAAAAAAAACACCACACCAACACATTACTTCTCTCCACAGTTTTTGCCTCATTCATACACTTGTAATCATCATGGCTACAACAATGCTGACAAATCAGGCTATTAATTTACCTACAGCTATCCTAACTCTCAAAAGTGGTGTATCTGTGTATCACTTGCCATAAGGGACTGTGACTAAATGTTATCCTAGAAAGAATAACTAATTCCATTTTTCACATTATTTTGTTTGTAGGATAGATCATTATTTGAAGTTTTTGTCTACTACAGACAAAAGACTTTAAAAGTGGTAAGGCAAATTATAATACAAAGAAACAAAGAAAAAAAAACATTTTGAAGGTACAAAAGATGTTTATCCTGTTTGGTTTTCTAAAAAGCCTTTCTGTTCCAAAAGCAGTGTTGATTGACTGCCTCTACTATATATGAAAATGCATTTTAATATACATATTAAACGATTTTTTTCATTTATGCACTGAAAACATTAAACATACCTTGGAGTAATCATCTGATAAAATCTCAAACGTAACCACTAGAGGAGAGAGCAAGAGAATTTTAAGTCAGCTAAGTAAGCAAACTTATTTGCAAACATTGGCATAAATCCTGAAAACATTTACGCTCATGCTAACCTTTAGTCATATAAGTATTCCCCACAGCTGTCAATGCATAACGCAGACACAGTGATAAAAATCTTTAATTATATAACTTTATTTGCAAAATAGTAAGTAGTTTTCTAAAACTTTAGGAACATATGAAGCGTCTTGTAATCTTCTTATCGTTCTTGTGTATTTGACATGTTCCTCAACACAACACTCAACCACGAATTTATTGGCTCAGGGAAGGTCTAATCAAATGGTTCTCAGTGAGTGTGTGGTCCAGGGACCTTTGGTAATCAGTCAGATAATAAAAAATGGTTAAGATTTTGGATATACCATGCACAAACCTGCACACGTGATCTTTCTAAGGGTCAGCACTTCCACAGAAAAAGTTCTAGGTCGTGTTTCCCTCCACCAAAAAACTCCCAAATTTGGAAGCTACTATCAGTGCTAAACCCTGCAACGTATTGAACTTTGCCTACTTTTAAATGAGCTGGGTTGGGAACATTAGGGAGTAGCTGCTTCAGCTAAATTGGTTCCATTTAAATGAGGTAGTTCATTTAAAGTTACCTGAAGTGACTCTGTGCTACAGTTCAAATTAAACATGCTTTTGCAGTCTAGAAAGATGCCAGTTCAAAAAAACCATTATTTTAAGCTCAAATTACCATCAAGCATTTACTACTACCATGATTCCTGCTCTTTTAAAGTGGGTCTCATTCTTGCTATACCTTCCCCTCCCCATGTGAACCCCTACCACCTCCCCTCTTAATATGTTGTAGCACTGTCCCTTTACCCTGCGTGACTCCCTGTAGTCAGGAGTAAGGGATAAAGGAACATTACCATGCTCTAATCCCCTTTTCCTGAACTAATTCAGTAGTTCTCAGTTTTTATTTTTCACATCACTTGCACAGTCGTCACAATTAGACCAGTTTCATTCTTCTGTAATGATTTAGGACTGTTGCCACTCCATGCTCATTCCCTCATTGCTTGGGTCAACCCTGTATGCCAGTTTTCAGCCACTGGTCTTCTAATAATAACAAACCAAAACAACAACACCACAAACAAACAAAAATATCAAGCATTATTCCTCAACCCTATGCATCCTAATACTCAGAGCCATAGCAGCTCTGACCTACTCCCCTAGTCTGTCAGCAGATTCCCCCTTTCCCATTGTCTAGATGGCTCCTTGCTTTCCTCACCATAGTATTCTCCCTCCAAATTAGTAACAAACACGGTGTAATCAGGGCCTTGGCCATGCTACCATCTATGCCTTAGTACCTTGCTTCCAAGAAAACAACCAACCTCAGGGAATTCCTGTAACCTGAGCTCAGGCCCCAGTGGGAAAACAGTGAGAACTCAATTTATTTAATGATGGTGCAACCACAGTGCATTCTCCTACCTTACTGCTTCACAGAAGAGGAAAGAAAGGAGACATGACTGCTCCCAGCCATTGCACCCACACAGCATTCCCCAAACAGAGTGCAGCCTCCAGCCACATTCACTCTCTGAGCCCCATGCTTACTGGCTCAGGTAAATCTTAGATTCCTCAAACAGCTCCAAGGCAGGAAAGAACTTTGAAAGAGGAGGAAAAGGGAAAAATAGAGAGATAAAGACTAGGTGATGGTTTATTCTCGATTTTTGTGTTCCCCCAAAGTACATTCTGTCCCCTCAGCACAGGGAGGGAAATTTCTACTGGAGCCCAATCTGGATTATATATGAAAGGTATCATGTACTAACAGCCATAGCTTATACTAACCTTCGGAATCTAAGCATCTTTCAAATTTCTGGGATAACTGATAGGTATCAAAACAGCGGATCCTTGGCTTATAAGTTCCTGAAAGAAACAATTGGATCCTTAATGAAAAAAATAAACAAGAAGATAACATTATACTAAAAAAAAAGATTTACTGTCTTATATATACAAGCTTTACTGCATTTCAACTGCCAGTATTCTGATCTTACCAGTCTCTGTGACTGGAAAACCATGCCTCTGAGTAACAATCTTATGGCCTGGTGCCTGAAAGCACCCTACCTGCATCTAAGTTCTTCTGACGACCAGATACATGATTCAGACTTGTGGAAGGTATTAAATTCTGTAAGACCAATCCCCTGTATGCTATTAATGCCTACTAAAGCATTCACAGTTGGATGCTCCTTTGACAGTTACAAAATGTCGCACTAGCCTCCATCCCTCAAAACAATACTCAATGATGTTCAGAGTTTATTTGAACTCTGTTTTTAACTGTTATAAACAGTTTCAGTTTCAATGATACTATAAACCTCCAGTGTCAGGGAGGGTGGATAAAATGATCTTCAAAGGTCCCTTCCAACCCAAACCATTCCATAATTCTGTGACTGTAAAAAGAAGTATTTCACAATACCACTACCAACACAGCCACTCTATCACATCTTAAGAGCAAGCTTCCAAAACTCTATTCAATGCTAAATTTAAAAATGAACTCTTATCAATTCTACCTGAAATACTAGGTTACTCTGCAGTCAAGATTTTCCACTACTTTTGGCCTCTGCTACAGAGAGACACTTTGTTAACTCACCAACTGCCATAATATACTGTCCATCTCTTGAAACCTTAATCTTTGTGCTAACTGTGGGCATTTCAAAGTCCTGAATGAGTTCAATTCTTCTACGGACATCTGTAAAGAATAAATAAAATTAAATAATTTTTTAAAGGTAGCACTGTTGTATCAGCCCCAAAAAACTGTTAACAGTGTCTTACGGAAGCGTGTCGAATCAGCTAAATACAGGGAATATCTTTTAAGACCTTTTAAAATTTGAAGATATTTTAAGTATAATTAACAAGTATAAGCAGATCAACAGCCTGTTAACCCTGAGATGCAGGCTACCTCCATGCACAATAAATGCCTATTCTGAGATGGTAACTATGTAACAAGCTATTATATAATGTAGTGGTAAATATTTCTCATACATTTTACAGAACCAAGATGTATCAAATATTCCATCCTCCTGTTAACTCCATGCATTTTTGGTTGGTTGAGGTTTTTATGTAACCCTTCTTATGGTATGTAATTAGTCAGATTTTATTTTGGATAACAAGTTGAGGCTAAAACTATGACGTTCCTCCACTCTAAGATAAGCGTAATACACATGGAGGAGTTTACAGTTGGACTTCATTAAAAACTACACATAGAATTCATCTGTCAGATTTCTGTACAACCTAGAGCCCCAATATTTAATGCCTGAAAATTTAAGCAATACTAGGAATAATCTGTTTACATAAAGCTGTGTAGAAAGCTGAAGTATGGCCTTCAAACCAGAACTACTTATAGCTCTAATTCAGTAGTTTCTAAAATATGAGCTATGTATCAGTCAGTGACGTGTCTCCCTCTGGACTTGCAGGTTGCATACGTCCGGCCAAGTAACACGGAAGACCCTGCAACAGCAACTCACCCACATCTTTCTTCTGTAACGCTCTTTTCTTCCTGTCTGAAAGCCACTGTAAGAAAATACACGAATCAGTCTCGAGCTTGCTACGCATAAATGAACCAGAGAATCTCTTGAAGTTCATCCGGTTTGAATGTATAAGAAATTTAGGCCATTGATTCCTTTTGTCTTGATTATTTTAAAGTTTCCCACTGGTAAGCTTGGCCATTCCACGCCAAGAAAACTTTACAAGGCAGCATGCGGTAAGGGTGTGTGGAGTAACACCCCTACAGTCAGGGATGCACGCACGCAAACCGCATTTTTCATTTAAATGAGATTGGTGAAAAGGACGGGGTTTTGCCGGTTGTGGTTAACCATCCCCACCCTCCACATAAGCGCTCAGAGGGAAGGGGCGGCTCGGTGAGCCGCTCAGGCCCGGCGCGTAGCTCAGGCC
>NW_010244261.1:0-11321 GCF_000690775.1 Eurypyga helias
CTCGCCACAGGCCTCCAACTAGGCTACGCTGTTGGCCACAACGGTCTGAACTCTTTCCTTCAGCCAGTTCCCAACCTACCTCACCACCCAATGGTCCAGGCTGAACTTCCGAAGCCTGGCTGTGAGGATACCATGGGGCACCGTGTCAAAAGCTTTGCTGAAGTCGAGGTAGGCCACACCCACTGCCTTCCCCTCGTCTATCCATCTGGTGATGCCATCATAAAAAGTTATCCGAGGGGTCAGACATGACTTCCCCTTGTTAATCCGTGCTGACCACTCGGGATAAGCTTCATTTCCTCAACATGCTTTGAGATGGCACCAAGAAGAAGTTGTTCCATCATCTTTCCAGGGATGAAGGTGAGGCTGGCCTGAGTCATTATTGCTAGTAACTTCATTTTTCATTCAATCACAGTAAATCGGGAAAGAAAATGCATTGAGGAGTTGTGGTGCCAAGCATTCGAAATGGAAAGGCCTTTCAGCCATTCCCGACTGCACAACGCAGACTGTTCACAGTGCCCTGAAGTACTTGCTCGTTGCAGTATCTTGGCAAATGTCTCCATAACCTCCGTCCCAACGTGGATAGTTTGATGACAAGGTCCCTAGCAGCACTGAGGCTGGCTATGCACATCCTGGAAAATAAGGCTCCACTGCAGCATCCTCCATGTCTGCTCCTGGGGCAGGAGGGACCCCGGCACAGGTTGCCTTCCCTCCCAGCACGGCGTCCTGCACACAGCCACCCTTCCCAGAGCCGAGGGGGGACAGAGGTGGTGGGTAGCAGGGCATTGCACAGCTGAACTGGCACGGAAGGAGAAAGGCTCTAGGAAATGGCAGGAACAGCTGATAAATTGGACAACCTAATGTATTCCAGGCATCTCCTGCTGACCTTCACCTTCGGATCAGCATGTACAACAAGATTTGTCTGGAAACTCCCACCTGAATTAGCTCTCCGTAGGAAAGTTGTTTTAAAGTGTGCTTTTATTGTTTCCTCTCTAATCCACACATGTTAATTCCAAAACTTTTGGAAGTCAACAATTCTTTTTTTCCATCAGAAAGAGAAGAAAATTTCCATTGGAAATTTGATAGATGTGAAAGAATGTTTTTAAATTGTGTCAGAAAATACGTGTGGAGCAAGGTCTGATCTGTCCCCCGACTCTTGCACTAGTACGGGGGGACAGTGTTACCCCAAGAAATCAATACTCAGCTCTTTGGAGAGAAAATAGTTTGAGGTTCTCAACACAATCTCTAAATAGACATTCCCATCGGGCTGGTTGTGTAAGGATGCTACGCATTCCTGGCCATGCAAAGGGCGATGTGTTTGGTGTTTTTTCCTGGGCCATGGACCCCTGGATTTCAGTGTTTAATATTAGGTACTCTGATTTGAAAATTGCATTTGCTGGCCTCAGTTCTCAGCTTTGGGTCTCCAAAATTAAATACCTAAGAGGGACCTGATTTCTTAGAATCTGAGCATCCTGTCCCACATCACCACCACTGGACATGACGGGAATGCCAGGGTTTTAAAGGTTTGCTTGGAGACTCTAAAGGCTTGTGAGGCATAAGACCCTCTCCAGAACACGGTATTTTTTTTGAACAAGAGGCAGTGAACCCTGTACAGCAAAACAGAGAGGCTTCCGTATGGGGAAGTAATGGGAGCCTCTTCCCAGGCTAGGGATTCCTATGGAGTGGCTGCTGGTGGTGTAGCCTGACAGGTCTGAAGCTATAAATCCTGCAGATGAATTTGAGTCAGAGAGGGAACACTGGCACCACTTGAACATGTTCTACTGCTGAAGGGGGTTATTTAGGTCTCTGCCACCCACGACGTGCGATGTGAAAGACATCACCCAGGTTCCTGTGGAAACATTAAAAGAAATATGGGGGCTGGCTCGCTGTTGTTTGCCAATTACAATTTAGCTGAGTTGCATTTGCAGGTAGGTGCAGGCTCGGGAGAGAGGGAGAAAGGGAATGAGCGCAGTCTTGGAATGAATACCTTGTAGCCCAGGGCCTCTTTGTAAGTCAGGGGGGTGATAAACCCTGGGCACGGTGTATTGCACTGCTTGGGCTTTACCCCCTCCAACCAGAGAAGCTCGGATCTGAGCACGGAAAGCCCACAGCTCCGTCCCCAATGGTTGTAGGGGCTTTGGCGTTGGATTCTGCACTGTGTATCACCCGAATTAGGAACTTTCTGAAAAACAAGATGTCTGCAATTAGAAATCAGAGTCAGACCTTCCTGTGCAAAGTGCTGGAGGCCGGGGAGGGATGGTCCCAAACCTGGAAAGTTTAAACAGAGCAACCAGACTGGACACGAGATGTGGGAACGCCGTTCTCCCGTATTGCTGATATGCAAACAAAGCACAGAGGAGGCAAATGAATTTGCTCAAGGCAATGCAGGAAGGCAGTGACAGAGCCAGGAAGCACAGTCACATCCCGGAGCTCCATTCCATCACTCCAGCTGTTCCCCTCTCCAACACACGGCGTCCCCTGCATCTAGACCATCCTTGCTTATGCAACAACATCAGAGGCTCATCCTCTGGTTCTGCTGGTGGCTGAGGGCAGGAACCCATGGCCCAAGGGGAAGAGTGGCTGGGATAGAAATTCCCAGGGGATCGGTGCTTCTGCCTTGGACAGGGCGAGGGCTGGGAGCGCGGGAGCAG
The DNA here is from genome assembly GCF_000690775.1 of Eurypyga helias. Classification (NCBI taxonomy): domain Eukaryota; kingdom Metazoa; phylum Chordata; class Aves; order Eurypygiformes; family Eurypygidae; genus Eurypyga; species Eurypyga helias. Next base: position 2,649 of record NW_010244261.1, read on the forward strand.
CAGTGGCCGTGGTGCTTTGTTCTCGGCAGCCCCTGGGCAGAGGGAAGGAGCAGCGCTGGGCTGTGGAGGGAGCCGAGGCCAATCCTCCCTGCTGGAGGGGAGATTCTTTATGAATGTGAGGAAGGAAAAAGGCGGATTAATGAGTGCGAAGGGTGGGGATAGGCCCCAGAGCCTGAAGATTCCCAAGCAATCATGTCTCAGGTGTGTACATATATATTTATATAAATATATGGGAACTGTTCTGAAGGTTGAATGAAGGTTCAGTGCTTTACAGAGGGAGGGATGACCCTGCGGTTAAAGCGTTGGCCTGGATTTCAGAAAACTTGCTCTCCTTCCACGGTGCAGCTTTAGACAAGTTGTTGAGCTTTTCCCTGCCTCAGTTTCCCAAACTTCTGTTTATGCACTGCATCCATCGCCCGTTCCTTGGCAGGAGGTACTGCATCTTCCTTTTTATCCCCAGTGCTACGTGTGGTCAGGTAACTCGTCTAGATACTGCTGTAACCCTGCAGGGAGGGAGGTATAGTGTGAAACGGCCATACCATAGTGGGAAAAAGGTTAAAGAGATGGGGAAATGGACTATGGAAGCATCAGCCTCCTGAGGGGGCCATCCTAATTAAAACAAAACTAAAAACTCCGGTGGAGGTGGGGGAAGAACGAAGTTTTCTGAAATTTGCTCTGGTTTGGTTTTGATTGTGGGTTGTCATCAAGGAGAAAAATGGGGGTTTCTTTTCTGCCAGTTCTAGATTCGGTATTTCCATAACTCTGTGGCACCGGAGGAGGCAGAGAGCTGAGGTTCAGCCTAGTCTTCAACAGCTGAAAGATGGAAAGGCTTTAGTGATGTTTAACTTGCTCGGTCGCACTGTGCAGTGGCACAAGGGGCTGGGGTTCAGTGGGGTCTTCTCAGCAGCAGCTGGTGGCACAGGGAGAGGAGCTCCAGTGGGAAAGCAGCCACCTCCTCCAGACAGGAGGACTAAAGGGACAGGGAGAGGCAGGGCATTGACAGCTGGAGAGAAGTAATCATCAGTGCAGCAAATCTTAAAATCATTGATAATCCCCATCTCTGCACTCTTGTCCCCATCTCTGAGTCTTCAGTGGGTGCCACAGACATGCATTCCCAAGAACTGATGTCCCCTGGCTTTCCTGTGCTTTGATACCTTTTCCATCACATACCAACCCATGGCAGAGCCGTGGCTTCGTATTTATCACTTTTACATGCCAAAATGCCCCTGCAGTGGGGTTCCTTTCCATGACCATCCCCTCCTCAGCTTCACACAAGGCTGCCAGGACTTAAATCTCCATGTCCACCATGGTCTACCCATGGGGCCTGCCAGCGAGGACGTTATTACAGCTCCTGGAAGCATAAAGCACGTGGCTACCAAGCAAGGGACGGTGCTGATTTGCTATCGTCCTGGCTGGCAGTCAAACCAGGGAAGGGAAGAAACATCTTCAGGCTCATTCCCATTCTCTTTAGCCATCTGGTCCTCTGTTGCTGGAGCCTTCCCTCTCTCAGAAGGAGGCCCAGATCGGCTCTTTGTGGTATCTTCCCTTCTGCCAGGCTCCGTCTCCGCTTTCATCCTCGGTGCCATGCCCGCCCCCTCATCCCCTTTGATTCTAGGACCTGAAGAGAAGACTGGTTTAGGGAATGTCTTGTCAAGTCCACCTCCCCCCCTTCTCCTCCCCAAGGGCCTTCTGCATTGTCTCACTGTGGTGCAGACGGAGCCCAGAGATCAAAGCCCAACCGTCTTTTTTTAGCTCGGGGAGGAATGCACAAGGCTGCGAGCTGTCGCCAGCTCTAGCAGCATGTTCCTCTCCGTAACTCCAGTAACTCGAGACTCCCATCCCTGGAGGCGGCTCCAGGATTGACAGGTGACACAGAGCTGCTCTGAGCAGGCAGGGCCCTTCCAACAAGTCTGACTTTGCACCGAGAGCTTTCCGTCAAGGGTTTGAAGATGTCTGCGGTTAAGATGGGATGTGCCTCATAATATTCAGCTTTGAAAGCCCTTACCTGGATGGAATTAACCCTTTCCAGAGCTTAGTCTTGCTTTTCGGCTCCAAGTTAGAGTGATGCATGGCCTCTTTCTGTTATTTGATTGTGAACGTCGTTCTTCCCATTCCTTACGCTTGCCCATCGCACAGCCCTGTTTCCCAAGGCTGCCGTGACGCTGTGGAACCCCTCGCCAACGGGTTGGCGATGGGCAGGTTGCTGAGCTGACCCCTGCATACAGGCTTCCTCAGCAGGCAACTGCAGCTGGGAACTTACTCACCCGGCGCATAAACTGCCACCGTTTGAGCTGGAAAATGGCTCCAGTGTTTCCCACAGTAGGAGAAGGCTCTGAGTCACCTGTTGGAAAAGTTCATGACCCGTTTTGATCTTGAGGGTTACATCGAACCGATAACTTCTGTTGCGAAGAGCTGAAGCCCAGGAGATGTGTCTGGTGTACAGCTGATACCTGCTCAGATTCAGACTCTGAAGTTTCTACACGTGAATTTTTCCCAACCCCAGCACCATTCTGGGCAGGGACTGCTGGCATCCATAAGGTAGAAAAGATGGGATTCCTAAAACCCTGGAGCCTCAGGCAGGTTTTCTGTGCCTCTGTTCCTGGCAGGGAATGCTGTGAGCTGCCAGTAAAACTCTGATAAAGACTTTGCTCAAAGGGATTGTTCATTGAATAAATGAAAAGGAAACAGCATGAGTAGATGGGGAGGAGGTAGATTCTCTGCCCTTATCGCGCCCTGATTAACAGAGACCTCAGCCAGAGGAGTGTGTACAATGAAGCAACCGTATGTGTTTATGATGTTTATGCATATCGTTAGGGCGTTTTTCTTGGACTGCTGGAGTCAAGTCATTCCTCTGGTACATTCCCCTCAGTGTATCAGGTGAGCCATCTCTCCCCCCTGGACCCCCTTGTTTGTCTTGTCTGTTTACACCGGGGGGATCTTTGGACAAGGGTTGTCTCACCCTGGGCATGTACCAAGCCCAGTGCAAGGGGCACGGCTCCACCGCCTTTGGAGCAGGGACTAAGCCTTTGAACTAGAATGGCTTGCATTCTCCATCTAAAGGACTCGCTGAGCCTTTGAGACGCTCTAACCAGCCCCACATGGCAGATCCTCAGCCTGATTTCTTCGGTGGGGAAACTGAGGCACAGAACAGCACTCCGGGGTCATATGCTGATTCTGTGGCTGAGCAGGGAATGCAGACAAGGTCTCTTGCCTGTTAGGCCCGTGCTTTAGCCACAATCCATCTCCCTGCCCAAGGCCCTTTCTGTGTTCAAAGTGTTCCACAAACAATTGAGGTCTTTGAACTCCTCCTCATCCTGGTTAGTTTGAAAGTGGAGGCAGGGAAGGAAACACCTTCCTAAACTTAGCCCCCAGCCAGCCAATACTTTTGGGAACCGTGTTTGATTAGGCCTGGGGAGCAGTAATTTGGTCTGAGGTTTATAAAAAAATCCTTTCCTCTCTGGTTAGAAGGCTGCTTCTTACGAGCAGCAGAAGGACTCGGTGCTGTCTTCTCCAAAGCAGAACTTGCTTACTGCCCAGCGAGTTATCCATGCTTGCTCCATCGCCGCTCCTCCTGTGCTTGTGACATGCCCCTCTCCACCAAACCATTATTTCACCTGTCCTCCATCCCCGGCATTTCTCCGTCGGATGCGCAGCAGGGACAGGAGAGAGGAAAGCGGGGGACGTGCTGCTTTTTGGAGCTGCTGTCAGTCCCAAAGCAGTGACACAGGCTCCCAGGAGCTGGACAGAAACGATGGACCATAGGAAGCGGCTGAGTCTGCCCCAGGGATGCTCACGGATCAGCCTGATTCCTACAAGATAGGCAGGTCTGCAAACAGCTGGTTTTGTCATGGAGAAAGTGAATCTCAGAAGAAAGAGTGGGGCAGGACAACCCCTAAGTGGAAGTAAGGGTGGGTGCCTGCTTAGCCTGCCATGCCTTTCTAACCCGTGAGCCTCCCCAGCACTTCCAAATGTCCTGTCTTCTCAGCTTCCTGCCTGAGCGGAGAGGGAAAGGACCGAAGCTTGATGGGAAAAGCTGATCCTGTGGTATTTCCTGCTTGGGCTGGCAGCTGGCCACGCGTGAGTCTCCGCGTGAGATTCGCAGCCCAGGAAAACACAGCAGTCAGTTCGGATGGAGAGTCGTGTCGTTCCTTCACGCTCCGGAGGCAAGGCGAGCTGCCAGCCCCACACGCCCGTGTGTCTAAAGCCCTTCGGGATCATTGTGAGAAGCCAGGGCTGAAGGCAATGACACAGCAAGCACAAATGAACGTGATTTCTTGATTTTACAGCGCGGGACACAGGGCAAGGCGCTCCGCTGACCAGTCTGGTTGTTTACCAAACCTGTGATACCATATCCTGCCTATATCATTCCAGTGGCAATCTTCCCTAGGCTTTGGGGTCTTTATCCAAGGCCCAGGCTCGTGCATGGCCCAGGCACCAAATGTCCAGATATTGGGCAAAAGGAAAACATTAGCTATTTGCCCACAGATCCAGAGACCGCGCCGGCTTCCCGTCATCTCTGCAAAACCTTCCTCCATAGCCACTCCAACCTGGGGAGTTCAGGTGTGCGATTCTGAGCAGGGCAAGTGGCAGGATGGGGGTCAAGGAGAAGGACCGGGTGTCCTGCACGCGGGGAAGATGAGCTCTGCGTTGGACAAGGCATTGAACAAACCCCCCAACCTACGTGACCACCGTGGCAGCAGGAACCCCACAGGGCTGGCCGGGTGGGACTGGAGACCCCCTCCCCGTGAACACCCCGGGGAGCTCCGATGGTAGCGGTATACACGGGAGTCGTGTGTGGGTGTCTGTGCACAGGCATGTGCCTGTGTGACTTCCACCTTCAAAGTGCCTAGAAAAATGCAACAAATCCGATTCCAACGGGCAGGTGTTACCACTGATTCGTGATTCCAGCTGTGCAAGGCGTCTGTTTGCTCTGAGTGCTTTGGGAAATCTGAATAATGGATGATCTTAGCAAAAGGAAACCACGGAAAAGAAGGTAAATCTGGCTTTGAAGTAATTCCTGGTTAATTATAAAGTATCAAATGGTTGCTTTCTGCAAATAGTTTTTCCCTAACAACACAAGAACTAAAATCGGTCGGTGTTACGTCACAGTTTATGCCCCCACTTCCAGTGCCGTATTCTGCACTGAAACCCAGATTTTGAGGGCTTGGGATGTTTTTTTCTTCTCTGCTTCATCTTCTCAGCAGATGGAAATGCACATGACCGCGCTGAGATGAATTCAACTGTTGTTGGTTATTAGCAGCTGAAGTTCCGCTCCCGTGTTTTTAAATAATAATAATTGTGATGCTTTAAAGATGCCCTCAGGCCCCTGAGCATAGTTTATCTTTTCATCTGTGTTTACACAGCAGTTGGAACAATAGGATCTATATTCTGATAAGGGGTTTTGGTCATTGCAATAACACTTAGAAGTAAGATGAGATGATTGGGAAGAAAAAAGGGAGCTTGTAGGAAAGTATTAGGAATGCCTTCCCCTGTTATTAATTTCAAAGTCTGTGATATTAAGAGATTTTCAGTTTTTGGTTTAGAAAATTGCAACTGGCTCTTACAAAGACACTTTGCTCAGCCTGATCAGGCTCACAGCCACAGACTGTTTGCTGCTGTCCCGGACACCGAGATGCCACCGAGACTGGATGCAAAGAAAGCCAAGAGTTTCATCACCCTGCTACCAACAAACATCAGAGCCGGTCTAAGGTCAGCGGTTGGGGAATGACTGTTTTTTCAGGTTCTAGCACCTCAGTATTTCTTACAGTTAATTACCGAGTCTCGTTGACACGCCAGCAGGATGGGGAGAGAATTTGTCAGTGGGGTTTTTGCAAAAAGGGGCAGCCCTTGGTGCCTTTATGCTGTCCTAATAGATTGTGGGTGCTCAGCCTATTTCCTGACCTCACGTCCCGTTTGGTAGCCCGTGACACCAAAGGTGAAAGCAGGAGTGCCAGCTGCGTGGGGGCAGGCTCTCACGGCAGCTCACCCACGTCAGACCACGCAGGGATTCTGCGCTGCAGCGCATCCCCCTTGACAAGGAGTTGTTTGTGTAGGGTCACCGGAGGGGAATTTTGCAGGGGAATGAGTCACTGCAGGGAAAAGGCAGAGCTGTGGGGAGGGTGCTGACTGCCCGGAGCGTGGCGTTTGGCTTGGTCGTAGCTTTTCCAGCTGGCTTGGGTAGGACACATCTCTCCACAGCGCCTTTACACCTCCTAATCCCCTTCCCATTGTTTAGGAATTTAGGATGCTGGTTCCTCCTTGCCTCGCAGACAGCCCAGTTAGCGCTGGCCAGGCTGTCGGTACCATAAACCCAGCTCACAGCCACTGATCCCCCTTGTCCAAATTTACCCCCTGAGTATCCCTGGCAGCCTTCTCCCATGAGCGCTGCTGTTTCCTACCCAAGAGTCTTCCCCATCCGACAGGTTGGAAGTTGGATACCCAGGTTTTGGCAGTTCTTGGATCCAAGGGAAGATGTTCCTTTCCCTCCCCAGTGCCGGGTTCCCCATTACCGCAAGATGTCTCTGCTCAGCTGTGCCGGGGCAGAGCCCAGCATTTTTGCAGAGGGCTGGGTGGGGGGAGGTTCAGCCAGAGGAGGGAGATCTTCTTGGGCTTAGAGGGAATTAAGGTAGAAAATCTCAGCAACTTCCCAAAGATCTCTTACTTGATCTCGCTGGCGTCCCCTTTCATGTGCCGTGCTAAGCTCCTCGGTGGGCCGCACCCTCCTTCGGGGAGCTGCGCATCCCACTGGCACCGCAGCCGGAGCCTCCCAAAGCTTGAGATTTCCTTCAGAAAAATTTTCTGGAAGCCCTTGAGCAAGCGGTTTTTCCAGGAGATCGCACAGCTCTGGGTGCCTTGGCGTCTCCCCACATGCTTGAGAGAGTCCAAGAGATCCTGCCTGGACTAAAATCACTCCTCAGTGGGGTCCTCAGTGAGAAAACACGTGTTACCAGTCCTGCGACAGCTTTGAGGTCCCCAAATCCCTGCCCCCTCCTCCGGGATGATGTGGGGCTGCAAGAGACCTGGGGAGACAGGGTCCTCAGTGAGAAGACACATGTTACCAGTCCTGCGACAACTTTGAGGTCCCCGAATCCCTGCCCCCTCCTCCGGGATGGTGTGGGGCTGCAAGAGACCTGGGGAGCCCACCTCTGCAGTTACATGGTCCCAGCAGCAAGAATGGGGGTAGGGGACAGTGAGGGGGGACCCCAAAAGCCTATCCCACAAGGAAACAAGATCCATGAGGGTGGAAGTTTTGGTCACCCCCTTTGAAAAGTTTTGGGGGCACCCAACTGACCTTGGCCCACAGCACCTGTTGCATTCCTGTTTGTCAGCACCGTTCCGTGCATTCGGACGCTGGAGCCACCCAAGGGAGAGGGACTGGCTGGGTTCAACGTACGTGGGGCACGATGCCATGGGGCTGTGTCATCCGGCTGGCTCCAGCCCCACTGCGTGCGTGGGGTGGGTGGGTGGTACATGGCTGATGTGGGGTGCAGGGGGTTTGCAGACCAGCTTGGACCTGGCTAATTAGGTCCCCGGGGGGAAAAGGGAGAGCGTCATGTGGGCAGACGGCGGGCGGTTGATTCCACGGGTGTCACCTCTGCTGTGAGTGGGGAGACTGATAGAACGTTTTGCATCCAAAGGGTTTCTGTGGAGCATCCTTCTGCTTATTCCTGAGTGTCGCAGGGAGGTGCAGGGATGCCTGAGCTGTAGCAGAGCAACCACCACCCTGTCTCAGCCACTGACGCTGGGGTGGACAGAAGATGGTGCTGTGGCCCTTTGCGGCCATCCTGGGGCTAGCCCTGGGGCTCACACCCTGCCATCTGCTTTTCTCTTAGTGGTAGCAGCAATCCTCGGGTGGCAGTTGCTCCAAATCCCAGACTGGTCAGAAATTCCCATGAAGTTTGCTATTCTGGAGTCCAGTGCCCTCCACCTCCTTGTCTTCTGCTTCCTTAGACAGTCTCTGAGCAAGAACATTGAGAAAATATAGTCTCCACCTCTGCCTTCCATGATCCTTCTCACTGCTGGGAGTGAGCGATGCCTGGAAGCGGGGAGAATTGCTTTGACTTTGCCAATCTGCTCCCAGCAACCAGAGGGACAAGGTCCCTCTTAATTATGTGCCCATTTGTCATCTGAATGTCAAAGAATTTGGCTGGAGTGCAGCTCAGGCATGAGGATGGGATGTGACCAGGACAAGGTCCCCTCTCACACAGCATCACCCATCTACAGGCTTCAAAACGAGTCTGAAAAGCCAAAGAATTGTAAAGGGCGAGGTGACACGCTCAAGGACAACCCAAGTGGCAGTGGCAAAGCTGAAGCCTACGCCGAGTGCTGTAACCTCTGGGTGTGGGCTGTTACGCTGTTTGTTCCCTGCTCTGTGCCTCAGTTTCCCCACCTGGAAGCCATCCTGGCCTCCACATGTAAAGGAAGGCGAGTTGGATGGAAAGCACAGACCCACACGTGCTAAGGGTTGTTGTTATAAAGAGCGCGGCCGGTGCGCGATCCTGCTGTGCCAGTTTGCCACTGCCAGTTTGGGGATGGTGCCAGCCGCTGGCACATCCGTGGGCACGTTGGAGGGAGCCCCTTTGGGGAACGAACCTCCCAGGCTCCGAGACGAGATAAGGGGATGCAGGCAGAGGGTGCAGTCCAGACTGCGCCTGGAACGCTGTTTTCATTCCT
>NW_010244261.1:11345-13288 GCF_000690775.1 Eurypyga helias
AATAGGTGGCCTTGCTGGGGTGGAGGATGTTGCTGGAGTGAGCGTGAGGTGCTGAGAGCTCCCAGGCAACCGAGCGAGGCAGCCTAAGCAAATAACTCTTCGGGTCGGGAGCCAGGGAAAATTCTCTGATGGCTGCCTATTAAAGCCGCGTGGTGCCGAAACCCTTATTAGCACATACAATCCTAATTGTGCTGTTTGCATGTGCTGTTCTGTACTTGCCTTTCTAACAACAAGGGAACTGACAGGAAAAGCAATAGGGATGCCCACGGCAGTCTGGGCTTGGATCAGCTGCAGAGATTCGGATTTCTGATAAGGCGAAGCCGTGGTGATTTATACCCCCTCCACTTCCTTCCTCGTGGGGATGAAGACGTCCCGGAGGAGTCCTCCTCTTCCCAGGACATTCTTGGGTGATCTCATCTTGCTCTGCCCCTGCCTGTGCCGGCACCAGCAAAAACCAATGCGTCTGCTGTGCGCACGATCCCGGCTTCGTGGTGGCGGGGAAACTGAGTCACGACGAAGTTAGTGACGGGCACGAGGGTTAGCCAGGGTATATCAAAGAGACCTGAACCAGTACTGACTGAGCTCGTGGAAGGATGGTCTCGGTGACTTCAACAAGCTTTGGATGGGGTGCTTGGGCAAAGAGGAGTGCTGCCGATCCCCTCTTTTCTGCCCCACATTGTGGAGCAGGAGACAAAGAACCTTCTTTAAGCTCGTGGCATCCATTCAACGCAATGAAGTCATGGCAGATTTGGCCACTCGGGAATTTAGCTCAAGGCAAGAGAGCACAGGCTGGAGGTGGAAACCCTCTGTGACCCTGGGCACTTCCCCGAATCTTTCTGGGCTGCTCCTCAAAGTGGGGGTGATGGGGATAATAATATTTCCTTTGTCTAGGGAGACTGGAAGCCTCGCAGGGCTGGGCTCTCTCTGCGAGCATGTCTGTGCAGTGCTCAGCACAGTGGGGCTTGGAGCTGGGTGAAGGCCCCCCAGGCGCTATCCTAATATAAATAATAATGAAGCATGGCTAGAGATAAAGTTTAACTGAGAGCACCCGAATGGAAACAATGCACGGGGCTCATTAGGAGGCACTGGAGCCCCAGAGAAGATGACACTGAGTATGATCTTCCTGATTTCTGACTCCTCTGAAAATGCAGTGGGCTGCTGAAGCTTCACGTAAGACTTGGGGTCTCTACTTCACACCAAAGCCTGAATGTTTTTCCTGGGGAATATCGCCCTGGTGTTGTCTCCCCATCTTTGTTAAATTCCCTTTTATGTTCTTCCCTGTCTCTTCTGTGGATGCATGGGGAGAATCTGTCAGAGAAGAGGCCTCTAGAGATAGGCACAATCAAAACCCATTATAAAACTTCTCCCCAAACCCTGTGTCCTGTGTTTCCTTTGGAAATTCCTATGGATTTAGATCAACCAAACTCAGCTTGCAATTTAGCTTGCAACTACATCCAGAGCCAGGGCGGAGAGTGTCCAGTGCAGGGACAAAGGCTTCCTACTCCAAGGAGAAAAGAGCTCCTTGGAAGAGTGACTTCAGCATCCTGCTGCGGAGAGGACTGAAAAAGCTGGGGCCTTGCCCTGTGGTACCCAGGTACCTCTTAGGCCTGTGGGACATCGTTCTACATCCAGAAGATGTAGCAGCTGCTCCAAGATTCACACCATCACCTTTTTGAGATTTGGTGTTAGATCCTTATGAGAGCTGCTCAGCTACCCTGGATAGATTTGGGATTTCAGTTCTCCAGGGACAATCCAAATGGGGTCACGGGATCCTCAGCACGTTGTGCAGAATCTGCTGCTTCTCTGAATCGGTGGGGTCTTTTACCCATTTCAGTACTCGGTGTCCAAGCAGCTAACTCTGCTGAGTTTTGCTTGGGCTCAATGTATAAGACCAAAATGCTGGGGGGTACCTGTGGGGTGAGTGTGCTGGGGTTATCCGGCTG
>NW_010244261.1:13306-61210 GCF_000690775.1 Eurypyga helias
GGCTTTCCGCGGCGGGCTGTGTGTCAGAGCGGATCGTAGCGCAGAGGACTCATGCTGGGAGATGCTGTCCCTAACATCATGATCTCTGGAACAGGCAGAGGTGTTTTTTTGAGAACTGAACAAAGCCTCTTTGGTGGAAGCAAATGCACCAGGAATGATGTTTCAGGGCATGACGATCAAAAGAGAGACCAAAACTACTCATGAATTTGGATTGAATTTGGCAGTTTAGTTTGGAGAAGGCAGGAGGAAAAAGCTGGAGGAAGTTCAAATGTTTGCTTTGTTTCAAAAAGATCAGAAATGAAATTAAATTTTGGGGGTTCAAAGCAGTGTTTTGATTTCAAATTAATCTGGGTTTTTTTTTTCCAAGGTGAAAAAGACAATAAAATAACTTTAGGTGAAGGTTATGCTCCAGCAGAGAACGTTTTTCCTTTTTGTTCAGCCAGCAAACACGAATCCCGCGCATGGACTGCTGTGCAGAAAAGTGGAGGGGGGCTCCTGGCCCCCCTTGTACTCAAAGACGATGGAAGAAATTATCCACTGCCTCTTCAGACAGTAACTCCTGAAATTATAGGATGTCCCAGGGCTGAGGCTGGTAGCCTCATGGCACGGCTGATCACATTATGTTTGAATATACAGCAAACACGGAGACGATGGTGTCCGTTTGGGCAACGGAAGGTGCAAGGGAAAGATGAGTTTTGAGGGCACAGCACACCTGGAAAAGTAGATACGAGTGTCTGAAAGAGGCATCTGCCTCTTTGGGAGCTCTGTAAATAACCAGGATTGTACCAAAGAAACACCTGACTCATATAATCGGTTTCCCCTTGTAACGGAAACACCCTGGCAACGCCCCAAAAATTGGCTAACCACTCCGTCCAGAAGGGAGCGAGAGCATCACTCCCAGACACGGCAAGTTGGCTGGAAGGTATCGTTTTATTGGCTTTTTTTTTTTTTCTTAATGCTTTCAAGTTTGTTGGTAAAGAAATGTGAGTCTTCTCCATAAATATTTGCGTGTGCGATGGTGTGGTGAGATGCCGGCTGCTTGGGATGGTGCAGCGGTATGACTGTGTGGTGGGGCAATTATGTCGGGTGAGCACGTGGGGCCGGGATGTAGGGTGCCGGGGTGGGGCACGCTGGGGCTCTGTGGTTTTGGGGAGGGTGAGGCTAACCCTGCTGGAAGGAAGGCAGAGTGAGAGCTAAATCCTGCTGCCAAGGCACGAGGAGGGACTATTTATCCTCCCCAACTCTTGGGCCATCTGTGCATCCTACACGGAGACCGCCGAAGGGCTCTCCTTGTCCATGAGCCAGGCGTCTGCAGAACACCCTGTAGCAGCTCAGTTCTTAGGGCAGGGGAATGGGATCAGAGCTGGGATCAGTCCTAATAGCACACTTACCCTCTTCAAGCCTATCTGAAACACACTTTTCCATAACTTCATGCCTCCATGGTCATTTTCCCAAGTCTCCAAGCCCGCCAGACACAAAGTTACTTCAATCTGAAAGCCAGACAGTCATAGAATCCTGGAATGGTTTGAGTTGGAAGGGACCTTAAAGATCATCCGGTTCCAACTCCCCTGCCACAGGCAGGGACACCTTCCACTAGACCAGGTTGCTCCAAGCCTCATCCAGCCTGGCCTCGGACACTCCCAGGGATGGAGCATCCACAGCTTCTCTGGGAAACCGACTCTTGTCCTTCTCCCTCCCCAGTCCCCGTGGTTCATCCCAGCCCTGCATTGCCAGGGGATGGCTGGGGTGCGGAGGTGACATCCGAGGGAGGAGCTCCTCCACCCCGGTCCCCTCGCCTCCTCCCTCACACCCTCTCCTCTTTCTCAACCGCGGAGCTGGCTGTTCTGTGCAACCTCGCACAAACAGACCGTCCCCACACTCCCGTTTGGGCAGCAGCCCCGACCTGTTCTTCCAACCCACACCACTCTGGCACCTTTGGGATTTAGGAGCGGTCTGGCCCGGGGCCTTCCCACTTCACAGGGCACCTCGTGCCCTGGAATGCAGCTGATCTGGCTCTTGCCTCCCTGCGAGTGCTGGGCCAGGCTCCTCCACGGAGCCAGCCCGGAGCCCAGGGCTCCCTCTCCCCTGACGCAGCCCTCCCAGGTAGTCGCATCTCCGGTGGGGTGGTGGGACAGCGTGCAGAAGGACACTGCGCCCCAAGCTGGTGTCTGGGGGGAGCCTGGCCATCCTCGTTATTTCCAGAGAGATGAGGCTCAGGGGTGGGGTTAACTGGGGCTCCCAGCAAGCCCCATGTTCACAAGTGCTGACAGAGCACTTCCAGCCTGTGCTGGAGCCCGGGGGAGCTCAGCGCTCTGCAAAACCAGTCTCTTTGGTGCCAGGCTGCTCCTCCGCTCGTTTTGGGCTGGTTCGTGCACAAGAGTAAGGTCGTTTCTCTGTGCCCACATCAGCAGCGCGCCTTGCCGGGCAGGCTGGCCATGCCGATGGAAAGGTATGAAATATAACGTGTATCAGGTTACCATCAGGGATTGATTTACTGCTCCCAGCAAGGTGCCCGAGAGAAATTCCCTGATGGTGATGCAAGGTCAGGCCCACAGAAACTTGTAAGACTCTTCATCCTGCTGGAATGAAGAGCAGCATGTCAGCTCCCTCAGGCCAGGGTGGACGAGGGGTGCTTGCACAGCTCGGAGCGGGCAGGAGAGCGGCCGGACGGGCTCTGAGCAGGGTGAAGGGTGGATGGGGTCCATGGAGCAATGTGGCCCGTGGCATTGCTGGGGCTGGGAGGGGACAGGGACGGACTACAGCAAAGCTGAGTGATATTAAAACCTGTCTCGGGGAGGGCTGGAGGGCTGCTGGGGTTTGGACAACATCCTGGTAAGGGCCAGGGTGAAGAATGACAGCGTGCCCCAGCCCTGGCACACGATTTCCATTCTGCAGGTGGGGAAATGGGGACACAAAGCAGCATGTCATTTCCATCACGATCCTCCACCTACTACTAACAGGAGTTGGGAGGGGATCTCAGCTCTCCTAAACCCTCATCCGTGGCTGTATCACTCTGTCTGGGGGAGGGGAGGAGGGGCGGTAAGACGGGAATAAGTCGGCATTAAGAGCAAAGCAAGTGCTGCCCCACACATGGGGCTGCCAGGGGCAGGTCTGTGCTTGGCAGGGGGCAGCGGAGCAGGTGATGCTGCGCAGGGAATACTGGGGAGGCCAGGAGTGAGTGAGCTAAAGGGAGAATCCACCTCAGCAGCAGGGTCCGGGCAGGGGGCTGGAGCATAGAGGAGCCTTGGAAGTGCTGCATTAGACCCCGGTTATTGCCTGCACTGGTAGCCCCTGCTCTTGTCCCCGGTGAGGTGAGGTGGCCTGCAGTGGGGACCAGGGAGAGCAATGCATGGGAGCAGGGAAGGAGTAAAGCTGGGAATCAAACTACTCTTTTTATTTATTCTGTGCTGTATACACGTCCCTTCCCCGTGTTGTGCTCTCGCTGGGTTTGTAGCTCACGGATTTCGTCACTGCTCAGAGCCATGTGTCTGTGTGTGTCCCGAGCTGTGTCTCTCGTGACACCCCTGCGTTGGTGTATCTCTCCGGGTCGGTGACACATCCGGGTGCTATGCTGCTTCTCCGGTCTGGAGGAGGGGGACCCGGGGTTGCGTGTTCCCAAGGGGTGCAGGACACACTTCCCTGGTGCCAAAAATGTGGAGGGGCTGCGCTTTGCCTGGCTGCTGGAAGCCGTGGGCTCACAGTCAGCTGAGAAGACCAACGAGAGGTGACAGGACCCTGCGGCAGCGGCAGTGCCTACAGGGATCAGGCTTGTTTTCCTCTCTCCTCTCACCCACCCTTAACCGCTTTGCCACAATATCAACAGGAGGAACCACCAGCCAGCCCCAGATCCTAGCTGATTAACATCTTCTCTCCTAATTACTCAGCAGCCCACAAATCCAGCCTCAGCTAAGCCCCTGAGAAGTAGATACCCTGGGCTACCTCTTCTCCCTGTCCTCCATCCTTCTTGTCCTAGCGCTGGTGAGCAGACTGGCAGCTGCCGGGGCTGATTCCGGCAGAGAGGTCCATGATTTGGGGCTGTAACCCATTTCCCAGATATTTTAGGGCCAGGGTGGCTGTGGGACTCTTGGTGAGTCTGTGAGCAGCCAAGGAAAAAGACCATGGAGGGAAAATTTCCCTGCTTCCATGTGGGATGGATGGTGATAAGAACCGCGGGTGCCTGAAGTCAATTAAAATCTGGGGCAGGGGGACACGTAGTAGAAATTATTCATGTGTGCAAAGAAATACATGACCTGGGTGGGTACCTGTGCCCCTTCAAGGAGGGTTCATATGGGATGGGACCTTGCCAGAGGCAGGGTTCAAGCTGGCATGCAGCCGTGTGCTATGGAAAACAACTCAGTGGGAGAAGCCTGTGGATTACATCTGTGAAGTTATAACTTCGCCTGAGCTCCTGTTTGGGTCAGAAGCGACGCAGCTCAGGGGACAGCTCCAATTCTGCACTGACAGGAGGCTGACATTCCCCTTCTGGGACCCCTTCTGCAGCCTGAAAGGGAAAGGTAATGCGAGGGCAATTAATGGCATTACCTCCTGCATGCAGAACTATTATGTGTGTGTGTGTGGGGAGGGGGGGGTGTTAAGTACACACTGGCACAAAATCACTGTGAATCTCGTGTGCACTGAAAGCACCTCGGCACCAAGCCCAGCCTGAATGTAAGGAGGGACTAACCCCCAGATTTCCTTTCCAAGCCCTGGCCTCGCTGCTTCCAGCTGCAGGACCCTGTGGTGTCAGCGGTGCTGACCGAGCGGAGGTCTGGGGAGGGAGTGGTGCCCTCTTGGTCCTTCACCTTCCTCATGGGCATCGGGAGCTGATTCCTCGTGAGTCAGATGGCAGAGCAAACCACAGGATAAGTTTCACGTCAGAAATGTAGCTTGCTTCCACGTGGCTCCCGCCTCAGCAGAGTGGCCGTGGATCATATGGGATAAAGTGACTGATGGGTTTTTTTAGAAGGAATGGACCATGCTGGAAAAATGTCCTAGGAGAAGACTTTTCTGCTCTTGGATGTATTCAGAGCTGCCTGTCTGATACCTCGGAACCAATCTGAGGTCTGGATTTCTAGAAGATCTCAACATCCATCACCCCCAGGCTTTGCATTTGCAATTACCTCCTTTCTTTAGCAGCTCCACAAAGCCCTGAGCTTCCTGGCGAGCTCAGCATCCAAGTGCCAGGCCCTGGGCTCCTTGGCTGTGCTTGGCCCCACTGCTGAGCCGAGCTTGGCCCTGGGGACATTGTGCTGAGCCGAATCACCCCCTGTATACAACATCACAGCATCCCTGCGGGATGTTCCACCACAGCCCCAGCTCAGGAGTACCCCAGTACTGCCCCAAAACCCAAACCCACCGGGAGGACACGGCAGGATGGGCTGCACCTCAACAACCTGAGGGTCCCGTGCATCCCCCGTGAATCCCACAGCCTTCCTTAGCCTCGCTGGCTGGATCACAGTTATCAGGCTCCTGGATGGTGCTGCTGTCGGACCTAAAATTGCAGCGTGGACGTATCTGGGGGAGCGTTAAATTAGGGTTTGGTCCCAGTCCAGATCAAAACTCTTGATCGGTTTTGTTGGTGGACTTAAATTGCATCTTTGCTTCCTCTAGCAGGGTTTGTCTACCTGGGGACATTCAGGAAGGTTAATCTGCATTCACTTTGAAAGGGGGTAAATTAAACCACATTAAACATACTTATTGAGAATTAAAATAGCTTTAATGTGGTTTAGTTTAATTTACTTTGAGAGTGTGTTGAACTAGATTAAATTAAAACTATTTTAATTCTGAAATCTGAATCATGAGTTTAACGGGCTTTAACTGATCAACTTTAAATTCATGCTTTTAATTAATTTGAATTAATTTTCCAGAGTGGCTCCATGTCGACAAGCCTGGTAGCGAGCACAAACCGCAGAGACACAGCCGGGCTGGGTGCAATCGCGTTTACTCTCCGCGGGAATGCCTCTGTTGTAGTCTCTGCTGGGACGGCAGCGTGCGAGAGGTGGACCTGGACGAGTTTTTAAGGAGTTAGCTCGAGACAAGGAGCCAGCTCGCCCATCCTTTAGTCCATGGAGCCCTGGGCCAGCTCTGCTGCAGCGAGATGCAAACGCGGAGCCTCGCCAGGCTGTTGGTTTGCTGGGATTTGGATCTCCCCCAGAACGCAGGGAGTATTTAAGGAAACGCCGTCCTCTGATCCTCATGCGGGCAGTGGTGGGGCAGGAGAAGCCCTGCAAGAACTTGCTGGCTGTGGATTTTCCGAGCCTGTTTTGCCCATTTTGAGGTTTTTCTTTTCCCTTTTGTCCCTAAATCCAGAGGGCTCGTCCCACTTTGGGGACGCTGGCGGTCACTGCTCAGCCCTGGATGCCTCCTGCATTCCTTCCATCTGATGGCTGGCTGAGCTGGCCAAAGCCTGGGGTTTTAACGTCCGTGTAGACCACGCGTCACGTCTGACCAGGCTGCCACATGTGACCGTGTGGCATGCGTGTGGAGGCTGGCTTCCAGTAAACAGTGCTTCCCTGGATTTCGACATGCCCGTTCCTCCAGCCTGAGGTGCCTCCGAAATCCAGGTCATGGCGCTGGGGATGCGGGCAGGGGCCAAACCAGGGATACGGTGTGGGGAGAGGCCAACTTTGAAGGCAGAAGTCCTGGGGCTCTAGCACTGACCCTGCTCCTGCTGGGCTCTGCAGCCTTGGGGCAAGGCTCCTGCCAGCTTCCCCATCTCCGGAGAGAAGATAGCATTTAGATGGCCATTATAAGAATTAATTAATGTTTGATTAGCTCTTTGGAATTATAAAGCTCCAGATAACCATTAAGGATTATTACAGCCCGGTTTACCTTAATGTTGCTTATCCCTTCTGATGATTTCTCAGCACTCCAGGTAGTTTAACAGTGACATCTGGAGCGAAGACCAGAAAATCAAGGGAAAATTATTGTCCCAAATGGATAGAAACTCCCAAGACAGGAACACTTTGGCTTGGAAAATCCCTTACTCTTGGGAATAAGTCACTAGGGCCCTGTTTTGGTCAGGTCTTAAGCACTGATTACAGAATTTGTGAGTGCATCTGCACAGAATGTGTGATTTCTGCGGTATCGCTGAGAGGGGAAGCAAGACCATGACCCAGACAGAGCAGCAGCCAGAGCTCAGAGGAGCAGTGCTGTTATTGTCAGATTTTAAAGAGAAATAGATACTTCTGAGGTTTGCCTAAAGCCAAAGAGTGAACACGTGGAAGAAACCAGCTCCTCTGTTGCTCGCTCCCATTCCCTTCTTGGCAAAGGTGCTCTCCTGTATTTTTATAACCATGTCACCTCGTAACGTGCAATAAAAAGCACGGGATCCTTGTTTGTTTTTCGTTCACTGCAGCATCATTGGGCAAGGCTGTCCCAGAGGCAGCGTGTCACCCAGGGAGTGTTCCCCCATCCCTGGCTCACCGAGGCCAGGCGGGATGGCAGGCACACAGCATCCTCCCAGGCAGAAGAACCGGGTGGGCAGGGGATGGGATGCACCCCACCCTCGGTGGGCATTCCCATTACCAAACCTCCCCAAGCTTGCAGGGCCTGGCCAGCTTGATTGGGGTTCAAGAGCCGCCTTCTTCCTTCCCAGAGATCCCGGCTGTGATTGGAGCCAGGACAGAAACAAGGGAAGGCAATGGTGAGGTGTGTGGAGGAGAGGGAAGGGCTGGCATTTTACCCTAGCTCCGCAGGGACAAGTATGCCCTTCCCTGAAAGTGCCAGTGTCTCTCCTAGCCTGGCAGCATTTGGCAAAAATCCTCATGCCCTTCTGCGTCTCACACGCTCCAACTGCGCAGCCTCCATGTCCCCCTTGCTCCATCACCCACAGGACACAGCCCACCGCTGCTTCCCTGTGTCCAGCCGGGTCTGGAGCAGAGGGGTAGGAGAGGATTTGGGATGCTGCCTTTACCTGCAGGGAGTTAAGGGCAGAATGTGCTGCCCTGAGCGTGGCCCCGTATTTAAAATGTACCTACTCCGTGGCAGGTATCGGAGCTTCCACCGGGAACTCGTCGCGCTGCTGCTGTACCCAAAAGCAGCATCCTGACAGCTCTAATCAAACGGGTGTCCCTGCTCTACTCCTGCTTCTCTTCATCCTTCTGCTTAGAGGTATCTGCTTACAATATGACTCACAACTGCCTTTATTTATGGTGTCTCAATCCTTCCCATCTCGGTCCTTTTCTTTTGTCAATCTCCATGTTCTCTCCATCTAATTTGGATGACAAGGCCTTCCAGGCAGGAACAGTATCTTTCTTAATCTCTCTAAAATGCCAGCCACTAGTTACAACGTTAGATAAATATTTAATGATAATAATTGAACTTGACAGTAACAATACTTAGCCACACTTACATTTTCTAAACCCTTTCAGACACCAGCTAATTAATTAATTGCAAATTTACAAACAGGATAATTAAAGGATGCCCTGGCTGAGCAAGAGAATACGCTGAAAGCAGTACAGGGCTTTTGGAGGGATCACCATAAATCACGGTGGGGAAAGTGGCAGAGGGTGCACCCTCCTAGAGCTGCGCTAAGCCCGTGGAGTAGGAGGTCTGAGGACGTTCTCAGCCATCTGGTTTACAAAACAGGATCCAGTTCATGATCCTGCCCCTCTCCCCTCCTCCCTCGTATAATTGCATCATTTCTCCTCCCTCCCCTAAGGGAGAGTCAATTAAAATAGTTGGGTTTGATTTTTTTTTTCCTTTGAAAGGCAACCCGTGCCCTTTATTTGATGTAAAAGTTGTCAGATTTGGAACGGCAGAAACGAGCTCCTTTCATCCCCTACTGAAACAGCAGATCAGCCCCCCTGAGTCTGAGCTCTGCTCCTCACAGGGAACCCCATCCCGGAGCCAGCCGTAACCCCCTTTGCCTCTCCCACTGCTGGAGGTGGGGGGGCCCAGAGCAGACCAGGATGGGCTGCGAAGGGCTGGGGCCCCTCTGCCAGCTTCAGACCTGGGAGAGGTGTGTCCCCCCCAGAGTGGGATTCTCCAGCAAAAGCTGACACGAACGGTGTGAAATAGCCAGACGACAACAAGAAATCCTATATTTTCATTGCATCGCCTCTTTTCCCTTCAATGCTTTTTCTTCTTTGCCCTTTTAGTACTTTTAGCCCTGTTTCTCTGACTTTTCGGATGGGAAACTTTCTAGCTTGTGAGTATCCATGCCCATTCCTTTTCCATTCTCCCCGACAGAATATGAATGAGTTGAAAATTTAGGCCCCCAGCAATTGCCGTAACATTTAAACCAAGCCCTATTCACAAATATATTAGCAAATAAAAGAAACAAAAGCAGCTCTTGCTGAACTTCGGGATCATTGTTTTGTTGTTTCTCAGTCGGATTTGGATGTCGATCAGGTATTTATGCAGATGTTCATAATCTGTGTCATTTTCCCTCATTTCAATGCTGGTGTTTGTTCACTTGAAAATATATTTCCGGAAAGTAATGGGGGAAAGTGAGTTGCCCAGGGCCATGCTCAGAGTCGGTGGCAGAGCCAGGAACATATCGCTCACTTCCCTCTTCTGTGTTTTAACCACAAGATAATCTTAATGAATAATAATAATTCATGTAAACACCGGGCCAAATTCATCCCAGGAGCAGCTCCAGTGCAGCAATTGGCGTTGTATCAGAAGAAAAAATTAGCCGGTGTGTCGACTCTCACTGCGAATGCTCCCTCCTACACAGGAGGAAGAAGGGGAATGCTTGCAGTGGATTTCCTCTCCTGTCCTCCTCCCTCTCGTCCCAGTTCACAGGGATAAGCGAGGCTCATGCCGGGCTGGATAGGACGGTGATTCCAGCCAAGCCACTCCTACGTCAGCTGCTCCGAGCCCAGCTTAATTATTATTTATTGTTTGCGTTGTGGCAGCACCAGGAAGCCTCAGTCACAGACGGGGGTCACGTTGCTCTCTGTGCCGTACAAATCCGATGCAGATATCCCGAAGAGCACCCAACCAAAGCAGAAGGAGACAGGCAGCGGGTGACAACAGGCAGCCAGGGAGCCTGGGGTAACGTGGCAGTATCCGCTGCCCGCACAGTGCTGACCACAGCCAGGCTATGCTCCAGCTCCGGCCCCTTCGGAGCGGCATGGACGTGCACCTCCTCGGGACATTCGTCACCAGCTGCTGGGTGACCCACACCAAATCCCTGAGCCCTCCCTTGGCAGGCACTGCAGTCCCTGCCTCCCGGGACCTTGCCGGTGGCAGGCAGCAGCAGGCTCCAAGGGGCTGATTGGCATTTTTTGGGGAACACAAAACCAGAAGCGGAGTGGTCATATGACCAAAACTGCCTAGCAGAAAATGCTGAAGTTACCAGACGAACGAGGTGCGCAGAAAGGGCTCAGCTCTGAGGAAAACTGGTTGTACCAGAGCTGGTGCGACTTCCTGCGCTGCACCGGCACTGCCTGGCTCGCCGCAGCCAGGAGAGCCATCCCTCCGTGCCGGTGTGGCACCAGCAGGTTTTCCTTGCAGAGGGGCCGGTGTACCTGCAGTGCCCTGAACACGGGTGGGAATTGGGCTCTCCCTGCGTTTCCCCTTTCCTGAGCTCCTACAAAGCCGGAGACGTGAGCTGGCTGCTTGGAGGTTTCCGACCCTCCAAGCACTCAGCTCCAGAGCAGCATCCACATCAGTATGGGAGTGGGCAAAACCCCATGATGGCCCTTAGGAAAAGGATTACATAGCAGGGTCTACACACTGCGCGTGGTGGCCCCGTATTTAAAAACAGTGGCCCAGAAGGTCCCTTATGTGCCTGGTGGGCAGCTGGTTTCCCCTCTTATCTGCTCTTATCTCATGGGACACCTACCTCCACCTCTTAATATGTTCCCCCTGGATCGAATTCCCACCCCATTTTGGCCAGGAAAGGCAAGATTCACAATGGCACTAATGTGCATGTTGTCCCCTTCCATACTAAAATCCTGGGGGACCCACTGGGGAGCCAGAAGCCTCTGCACCAGGTGCTGGGTTGTGTAACTCTCTTGTAAAACACGTTCCCTGACTCCTCCCTTCACCTATCCGCCACGGATGCTGTTCCTCATCCACGCTGCCGGCACTGCTGCTGCAGCCCGATGCTTGAGTCAGTCCTGTGACGCTCTCGCTCCAAGCCTCATGGCTTTACCAGGGTCTGCATGGAAGCAGGGAAAAAGGTTTTACCAGGAATTTCACTGCGCAGTGTGGAAATGGCCCGTGGGAACCTCCACGGAGGATTGGGCTGAGGCACCAGCACAGCTCAGTGAGCTGGTCAGCCCGGCTGCTCCTGGAAGAACATCAGGACTGTCTTGATCACTGCTGCTCTCAGCTTTTCCCTTCGATACGGCCGTACATAGAGATGTCTGCAATAATTTTGGACGTGAAAAGCTGCACACAAGCAGCAGTAGGGTTTCCCTGACCTCCTCAAGAGCTGTAACGCCAGCACCATGGACTTGGTGTTGGATCTAACATGATGGAGACGGGGACAGTAACTGGCAGGAGCAGTGCCAGCTTGGTGACACCGACCCGTGAGCAGCTCTGCAAATCCTTTCCCACCTGAGCAGAGCCGGGGCAGGTCACAGCTCTTGAGACCCAGCCTGGCTCCCTGCTCTTTGTCCTGGTTGCTTTTCAGCCCAATCTTTTCTTGGCCCTTTTTGAGCAAGAGCGGTGACTAACGGTGACCGGTGCTCGCACTGTCTTGGTGAAAGTGGCGGCTGGCTGGCATGCCTCTCATCCAGCAACAATTCTTCCAGCCCTGCTGGGTCTGCCCAGGACTTTCTCCAGGTGCAGAAATGCTTGAGTCTCTTGCCCAGCCGAGCTAACCCAGGACCTTGCAGAATCAGGCCATGGGGTGATACCCACATCATGTAGCAGGTGCATGGTGCAGCACATCCCAGTCCCTGGGCTGCCAGGGCAGGGGCCCAGCCGGGGAGGGTGGCAGGCCAGGGCTTGGAGCCCAGGAGCCTTCCTGGGTTGTGAGACAGCTGGAGTGATGCAGAGCTAGGCCTGAGCTTTGCAGACCTAATGGAAAATCCAGGTCAGTCCATGGAAGTCTTTCCATGACCGTTGACATATTTTGGGCCAAGCTTTTGATTCTGGAGCTAGCCTCAAAACTTTTCCAGCTTTTTCAGGTGTTTGCAGATGGTGTTTTGTTTCAGCTCCGCTTCCAGCCTGATTCACTTGGATAGCAATCCGCCGGAGACAGACACCTACATTTGCACTGTGCTGAGCTCAGACTTTCATCTGCTCCAGGAGGCACGTGCGGGGCGGTGTGTCCCATCACACTCACCATCCGAGCAGGAACAACATCCACCACTTCCCCTATCTCCCCATCCCTTTTGCGGTGTCCGGCACCAAACGTTTTTCAGTGAAAGAGGGAATTGCAGGCGTGTTGGGACACACACTTATGCACAGGCTCGTCTCTTTGGGTTATTGAGGATGCGCAGAAGTTGAGCGGCGCTGTTGAACAACAATGATTAAGGGCTCAGAGGAGAAGCTGAGTCACCCCAAGGGCATGCTGTTACTCCTTACCAGCCGGGGAGCTGTGTGGGGAATTTGCCTGGCACCGGTTCACAACACGTGAACTTACATCCTCATGTGACACGATATGGCGAGTGTTGTGCTGCTGATTGTGCTTTCTTCCTAGATCCCTGGCCTGGACCAAAAGAAAAGGCAAAAGACCCTGAGGATGCCTTCCTGAGGTTGGGCTGGGCTCCGTGCATCCTCAGATCCATGAGATCCTGCGCCGTAGCCCTCACGCAATCACAAAATCCCAGAATTTCTGTATTTATCCACCTCAGGGCATTGAGTTAAGGTTCTGCCGGGCGTTTGTGTCAAAACACTTTTGGAGACCTACTGCACAGCTTCTGGGGATGAGCCCCATCAGGGCTCGGGCCTTGAGTGCCACGTGTCACCCACCAGCATCGCTCCTCGTGGTGGAGCTGGGGTTCCATCCTGGAAATCTGAATTGCAACTGCAGTTCCCACAACGTGCGTGTTCCTGCTCCATCTCAGCATTGCTGAGCAGCAAACGAAGGTGGAAGAGAGGGGGCAGGGAGGCAGAATTTATGTAATTACCTGCAGGAACCTTTCTGCCTCGGCGTTGAATGGAGAAACCAGAACGCAGCCAAGGTTTCTGCAAGCTGGGCAAACATCCCGACCAGAGAAGGCTTTCTTGAAACTCCACTCTTCCAGGCGGTGCCTTTCTTGGCTGTTGCTTTGGCAGCACCCGGCCAGAATGTCTGGAGGCTGTTACAGGGCAGGATTGCTGCCTCCTCTGTTTTCTTATGAAATACACCCACAAAGCAACCTGCAGAGGCTCCAGTCTGCCAAATCAAAGGGATCGCAGTTGTCCCAGGGCTACACACTCAGCAGCATTCCAAGCAAAGCTGCATTTCTAAAACCTGGGCTGCAGAAATTAAAGGCACAGGCGGCCTTTCCTTCTCCCACCCCACTGACTGGATCCCATCCCATCCTCCCTTTGCTCCTCCATTGCCAAAAATCGACAAGAACTAACCAAATCAACAACTTTTCCAGCCCGCACCAAAATCCTGGCCCCTGCAGCCACAGTTGGTATCGATTCCCCGGCGCCGAGTCCCTTGTGATTATGTTCTCCCACACAATCAGATTAAGTCTCTCTCTTCTCCCTTTCCAGGCTTATTAATATGAAGATTTTGTTCTTTTTTAAGTAGCTCTTTCTTCTTCTTGAAGTTTTTCAGCATTTTCTGAATGGTCCAAGGGGCACAAGCGAGTGTCCCCTCTTGTCAGCAAAGAGGTTTCCAGTGCTACCCTCCCCTGGGGTGAGGGTGCACGGGCTGGGATGCCTCATGGGCTCTCAGCTGAGCCCCGCTCACCCGGGTGGGACCAGAGGGCTCACATCACTTTTGGGAAACAGGTGGGAACCTCTCCTGAGCCATGGAATGGTTTGGGTGGGAAGGGACCTTAAAGCCCACCCAGCCCCACCCCCTGCCACGGGCAGGGACACCTTCCACTAGCCCAGGCTGCTCCAAGCCTGATCCAGCCTGGCCTTGGACACTTCCAGAGATGGGGCATCCTGATGTTTTCTTTCCCCTTTTCTCTCTTGGCTTTTTCTTCTCTCCTATTCAAGGTGAAAGAAGCTTATCTGAGAGAAAAGGAGACAATATAGGGAAGCATCATAGAGAACATGCCAAGCCTTGGCACCCACGTAAAAGCTGTAGATTGCAAAAGAGCAGGAAGATGAGGGCGGTAGGAATTGGGAAAGAGGAGGGGAAATGCCCTTTCATAGGATCTGGATTTCTGTACTGCAGGCCGGACTCATTACCACTTGATTTTCTTTGTGGAGGTGAACGAGTTAGGAGCACAGCTTCTGTAGACTCTTCCTAGCACCCATGGATGGAAAGGGACACCTTCCAAGGGGGGCTCATCCCACTTCACTTCCTCTCCACTGGAAGAGGAAGCCTGGGAACCACTTTTCTCTAGGCATCTCAGGTGGGACACATCTTGGCTTCCTTCTCCAGCCCTCTTGGACTAGAGGACTTAGCCTCTGTAGGCCAAGGCCCTGCCAGGGCTGCTTGCTCTCCCACCACTTCTGGACCTTCTTGCTAGGGCTGGGCCGTGTCAGTCCACTCCATTTTGCACAGTGGACATGACTCTTCACTTTCCTGCACCTCTGCAACAATAGCACTCTTCAGCCTCTTTGCCCAAGGCTAAATGGCATTTTCTGGCATGAGGACATACGAATCTTTCTTCATATACTGTGTTTTCTTAATCCTCTTTATTGTTTGTGTTGTTTTTCCGGATCAGATTCACTTATGTAGCCTCTTAAAGTGCAGTGCCCAGAAGTGGATACAATGAGATTTAAGTGTTTCCCACTTCCAGAATTCAAACATTCTCTTGAAATCAGTGTTTGCTGAGGGAAAATACCAGTATTGAGGGAAATGCATCGCCTGGAGAAGCTTTTCCAGGTAAAAACTGTTTGCTAACTCTCTAGTTCTCTGTTAATGTCTGAGCATGTTTCGTGCAAGATTAGTGGGTCATAACCAAGTCCCTCCGGGACGTTTTGTTTTCTTTTTCCTTTTCTCTCTTGGTTCTTTCTTCTTCTCTCCTCTTCAAGGTGCAAGAAGCTTACCTGAGAGAAAAGGAGACAATATAGGGAAGCATCATAGAGAACACGCCAAACCTTGGCACTACGTACAAGCTGTGGATTGCAAAAGAGCAGGAAGATGAGAGTGGAAGGAAAGGGGAAAAAATGGCTAAGAAGAAGGAACCAGATGGGAAAGACCTTGTCCCAGAGAGAGCATGGTGCAAGTCTGAATCCAGAGAGGGCACAGGGGAGCTGGCCTCACGGTGATTTGTCTCCCAGCCACAAGCATCAGCTTCAAGCTCCACATGGATGGGGAAGTTTTTTAAATGGCAGTCCCTGGAGCCCTTGGGAAGGATGATGCAGCAAAGCCAGACTGTCCTTTCCTTCAAATTGCGAGGCCCTCCAGGCTGGAGCCGGGCTGAAATCTCCACGTCTTTCTGCGAGCAGTGAGGCAGGAGATCTCACTATTGAGGGCACCTCTGTTGTGGGGCTCACCAGCATGCAAACAAGGAGGAAACCAGGAGAAAGCTTCTAGATGGTAAAGCACTTTGGCTGCTTTCTTAGCCTGCTCCAGGTTTCTGGGATGCGTAATGTCAGGCAAGAGCGAGGCAGAGACTCTCACTGCAGAGCACCCAGAGACCGATACACTGCTGGGCACCCAGAGGATTTTCGGTCTGTAGAGCTCTTAAATGAGTGCTGTGGTTTTCCAAAGCTTTCAGCTCCCATTGCACTGAATTTTTATGAAAATCTGTGTCCCAGTTTGGATGCTCTTTTTCCACCATCAGCCTTGACCAGACACAGTGAGAGATGTCTCCAACGCAGTTTTCAAGACCTCACTTGCAGTTGCCTGAGATGGATTTTTCAGGACTGTGATCTCCTCCCAGGAGATCTTTGAGTGTGGCAGATCCTACCATCAGGTTGAAAAGACCTGAGCTGCCCATGGCTGGAGTTTTAAAGCCAAGGGTTATAAATCAACAGAAAACTCAGCATCTCAGCCAGAAGGACGCAAGGTGTTTGCCAGGACTGCCCTGTGTGTGACCCAGATGGGTGACAGCTTGCTTTCCAGGAGGCCCAGTGGCCATCTACGCTGTTGCTCCGCTCGTTTCTAGTGGGACTTGCAGAATCTTCAATGGTTTGATAGTTAATAAGTTAAAACAAGAAGTCCAAGAGAGAACCCTTTCAGTCCCTTAGAGCAGCCACGAGTGGTGAATATCCCGGGAGAGCTGGACTGTAATTCCTGCTAGCTTAGCATCAAAGGATGCTCCGAAACTTTACCTTCCTGGTGACGTCTCTTCTTCCCAATGAAAGATGACCCAGGTGACCTTTGATTGAATGTCGTGATAGTCCAGAAGGCAGGGAGCGGGATAATTAGAGCCATAACATCTGATCACAGGAGAGAGGTGAAGGCAAGGTAGGAGCAGAACAATGCCGCTTTTCAATAGCGGGTGTGACTGCTGCGATGGTCACAGAGGGGCTGGGGAGGGGGTAGGAGTGCAGGGTTTAAAAGGGGGGTTAAGTAGCTTATTTTTTTGAATAAAGCGTACAGGAAGCTGGTTGTTATCTTCGTAGTGCCATTCAGACCGCAGGTGTGGCTTAATCTCCTGGCTGGGGCAGATGGGTGCTCTGGGTGTCACCCCAGGTCTGTGGGAGACCCCGGCATCCCGGCTGCTGGCTCTTGTGCACGTGAACAGCCTCGCCTTTCCATCAGCCGAGAGGAGGGAGATTGATCGCCGTGTTTTACAGATGGGGAAGCTAACACAGAAAGGGCATCCCTGCTTGGGCCAGGCTCAATCCATTGCCCTGACACAGATGGGAATTTCAACCCAAATTTCTCAGATTTCAGTATTAGGCACTCAAAAACATCAAAATCCTTTCTCTCTCCACAAAATGTCTTTTTAATATCCACATCTTTGGGGTATGTTCTCAGTGTGCGTAAGCCTCATCTCCAAGCTTTGGAGATTCCAGAAAGAGAGGTTCTCCTCTCAACAAGGGTTTCCAGCAGCCAGGGCCATTGGAGACGGCGCGAGACTTACAATTCCAAGATGGAGCAACAATCCACCCTGTGCATCACTGTCCCAGCATCAACTCCTCACGGGCATCCTTGCGCTCATGGAATTTCTTCCTTAAGTCTCCTTTTCCCCAGTATCCCTTTTTTATGTCTCCCCCTCACCCCCCACACCCCCAGCTCCCTTTGACATGGAGCTCTCATGGGTAGGGTCTCACCCCGCCAGCATAAAGCACAGTGTGTTGCCAGTGCTAGATCAAGGCTATTATTAGCCATCACCTGGAACCTCGCTGTCTCCTTCATTCACATCCAATCTCTTTAGATCCTTGTCTTTTCCCTCCTCAAGACAAGGAGCATTAACTGAAAAATGATGAAAAGCCCCAGTCGTACAGCTGAAAGGTCCCGCTTCCTCTTTGCTGCTTCTTTTTTCCTCCCCGTTTTTTGCAGTAGCCCCAGGAATAGCATCCACACAAGTGCAAAATTAGTTCCATGCAGGGCTCTGCTCATGTTAAAAACTCTATGGCTGCTGGTGCACAAGTCCCTACACAGCTCTTGAACAAATTGGACCAATTTGGAGTGATTAGTGAAGAATTCACATATGGTGCCCAGCCAGCACGTCGACCAATTGCCTCCTGCAGCCCATTAAGAGCCATTTACCGTGATGGGCCCATTTGTCTTTGTTGTTAGTTCTGGCAGGGCCAGTGACAGATCTTTGGCTGGCCACTGGGCCAACCTCTCCCTGACATCATCTCAGGGGTAAGAGGGCAAGGTTGAGACACACATCGAGTCTGACACCAGCTGATGGATGTCCCAAGGAGCCATGCCAGGCATGGGGCCTTACCAAGGAACAGGAAGAGGAATTGCCATTTGGGGTTGTACATTGGGTACAGGTGGCAGCACACAACCCCATTCCCTGCTGTTGGGTACCATGGCCCATGACAACAATATGGTTGGGGAGATGGGGATGTCTCCCCTGGGAGGATGATTGAGGTCTGGAGCACCTCTCCTATGAAGAACAGCTGAGAGGGTTGGTTTTTTTCAGCCTGGAGAAGGGAAGGCTCCAGGGAGACCTGATAGCCCCTTCCCGTGCCTGAAGGGGCTACAGGGAAGCTGGAGGGGAGGTTTCCCAAGGGCAGGGAGTGACAGGACAAAGGGTAACAGGTTTAAATGGAAAGAGGGAGATTGAGACGGGACATCAGGAAGGAATTCTTCCCGGAGAGGGTGGGGAGGCCCTGAGACAGGTTGCCCAGAGAAGCTGTGGATGCTCCATCCCTGGAAGTGTCCAAGGCCAGGCTGGATGAGGCTTGGAGCAACCTGGTCTAGTGGAAGGTGTCCCTGCCCATGGCAGGGGGGTGGGAACTGGATGGTCTTTAAGGTCCCTTCCAACCCTAACCAGTCTGTGATTCTATGATCTCCCCCCAAGATGTTCTCTTGTGCTGTTGTGCCTTGATGCTTGGATGGAAAGCCAAAGTTGAAGCTGATGTTCCTTGAGGCCCAACGGATAGTTTGCTGGGTGTACAAGGAAGCAAGCTTGTCCCGGGAGGCACGGTCCTCCATGCTTCCTGATGCTCCAGCAAAAATGTGGAAAGAAAGAAGCAGCAAAGAGCAGGACCCTAGAAATGCCACCATCACTAGAGTTGAAGAGTGGGACCTGTTCTAGTGGCAAGAGATGCTTTGTGCTGCCATAATGGTTCTGGTGAAGGAAGGTGAAGAGGCCGTGTTGGTTGAGGTATGTTTACACTGGTGTAATGATAACCAGACTGGTGATTATATGTACATGACTACAGAGGTAAAAAATTCATACCCTCTAACTGACACAGGTGTCAGAGCTCAAAACTGTCAACAGGGTTGAGAAACAAATCCAGTTCCAGGTTAAATCTGAGTGCGATTCACGGCTTTGGTTTTAAAGACTTGGAATATGTGATGCAAAGAGGGATGAGCCGGCCTGGAGAAACCACCCATAATTAGAACTTTGCAAATGGCTGATATTTTCACTCTCTGAAAGTTCAAGGTTTTTTCCTTTTGTTTTGATTTAACCAAAAAGTGAATTTTCTGTGGGTCTAAAAGGAAAAAAAAAATATTAGCGCTGACTGAATCTTTCCTTTCACAACCAAAGATTTTGTGGGGCATCTCATTTCTATATACAAGCAAAATTAATATTTTAATGGCGCATAATCTGGGATGGAAAAAGACCTAGAAGACCTTAATATCATAAACAAAATATTTTCCTTCTTTAAATTATTGTTCTGATGAAGTAATCACCCAGAATCACTACAAAACCCTGTGATTGAGGAGAATTTACAATTATTGGTAAACCAGACAAATCTTTTTGCCTCCTACCAGTACCCAGATATTCTTTGAAATGGCACTTATGAGTTTGACCTGTTTTTAACCTTTATAAAGGAAAACAAAACAGGCCAATGCTATCCCCCCTCCCCAGCAGTCAACTTTCTCTGGCAAAGCCGAGTGGTATTTTAACACCCTGGTCCCTTTGACAATGCCAGCCTGTGAGTTGTTGTGTGCTGACAGCCGCTATTGTGTCCGTCCAGGGTAATTAAGAATTTGATCCAGAGCTTTTCAACTTCTTGGACTGATGGATACTCTCTGAAGTAAGACACTGTCAGTGCTCTTTGGAGGGAAGACAAGGGTGCTAAGAGGTTTCTGTCCCAGGCCATAGGGCACCAGGACACCTGGGTCCATTCCGAGCGGATTCGGAGACTGCTATTTAGCCATCTCCTCGGCAATTGGGGCTATTTGAGGAATTGGGGTCAATTGTAACCAGCCTTCACCTGTCTTCCTTCCACAGAGAACTGGAGCCAGATGGCAACCTGTAGGACAGGCCTCTCCCATTCCCACCAGACAGATGAATTTGGGGCTTGCAGTGTTACCAACCACCATTCAGCGTTGGTTTGAATACAACGGTAGAGGTGGAACAAGTGAAAAAGGAGGCATCTATTCTGGTACAAATCTATCTGCTTAATATCTTACACAGCAATAATCGCAGTGGATGCCAGGAGGCTGATCCCAAGCATCCCAAAATCCCCTCTTGGTTGTTTCTGCCCAAATTACAAGGCTGGTAAGCAAGTTTCAAGATTCAGGCTGGAATTTCATGACCACTTTGAGGTTAAGTCTGCTGTAAATCTGGACATGTCCAGCCTGCAGCTACTCAAAAGGTTTTTTTCAGTTGCACAAGTGGATTTAGGGGGTTGTGCTTGGGAATTAGGCTCTGAAATGCCATTTCTGCTTTCAGTAATCTCCCCAGCATCAACGCTTTTGTGCCTTGCCCGCCAAATTCCCATGATGTGATGTCATCCTTTTGCTTTATTATTGTTCTGATTAATAATACTGTTATATGTTGCATTGGTGAGCACGGTAAGACTGAGCTCAGCCTGTTAGCTTCCCTAGGACCTCCTGTCCACTCCTCGGAGTGCCTTGATGGCATTGCATCAGGGAATCCTTTAGTTTTAGGAAAGCCTTGCAAAAACAAGAAAAGGTGGTGAGTTACGGCAGGACCAACAATTCTTATGGAGAAAGTGAAGCTTCTGAATTTCCAGAGTAAAACTTTGGGTAATGCTGCTGGAGAATTACAAGAGCAAGGGCCAGAGGGACCTGCCATTTCGGTGGGGCTGGAAGATGTGGAGGAGATGGGCTCCTTTGGATTCAAAGCCATGAAATCTCCAGAGGAGGGAAAACTACCGGTGACCCTCCAGCTGGTGAAAAGGCAGGGTTGGTCTAGATGTTTGCCTTCCTCTGCAGTACTCTACATATTTGCCACATAAATAACTCCTTCCCACTGCCAGCATCTTACTCTTTAGCGTTTTCTGCTCTTTCTCCTGGGGTATTTGGGTGCAACTCATCAGATATCAGGACACCACAGGCTTCAGGTTTTTGCCGGTAATTTCAGAAGAGCCAAAATTTTATCTGTGTGCCTGATTTTCTCCTGCCCTCTTGTGTTGTTGCACCTTTTGCAGATGCATTTAGCCAGAGACACGCTGTTTGGCACCTCGTGTCCTCTTTTCCCCCGCTGCCAAAAGTGACCTAAGGTGTGGTGGCCTTACCCTCAGCACAGACTCCTCAGCTCTTGGACTTGCAAGCCTCTGGTATGATTCAGCAGCAGATCACATGCTCACTGTGCCCTTTCAGGGTGATGTGCACAACAAAAACAAAGTGAAAAAAGCTGGCCAAGATCCCAGCTGTGGATCTGACCCACAGTTCCATCACGAGTGTGGAAGTCCAGCCTTCCCCGTGTCACTCAAGCCTGGCGTCTCCCAAGCAGCCGCTCTCGGTTACACAAGAAGAGGCAAAAGAAGAGTGGCAGATGTGAAATTAGCACCTTCTTCCTCGAGTGATGTCCCAGTTGCAGTGACATTGCCTGGACCCAGCGAGGTTGTCACTGGAATTGGTTTTTGGTCAAAGAACATGAGGTGTTTTTCAACAGTTTGAAAAGTGTGCCAGTTCTGAGGAAATCGGCTTTCCAGCCTCTCCACGTAAGGCAGCTTCTCCATGCCCTTGATCGTGTTGGGTGCCTTCTCTGGACCTTCTGTAATTCCACATCTTGAGACGCTGGTGGCCAGAACTGCTCATGGTACTCCAAACGTGGGCACATTGAGGTTTTGTAGGGCAGCAAAGCAGGTCATACCCAATTCTGTTGGCTTTTTTGGCTGCCACCATAAGTTCAGATAATGACTTCAGAGACCTGCCCAGGATGACTCCAAGATGACTCTCTCCCCTGAGCTGTATCTACCAGTTCTGACTGCAGCACTGTGAAGGCATGGTTTAAATTAATTTTTCCTAGGTGTATTAATGTTATGTACACTGACATCATTTGCCTGATTTTCACCCACTTTAGTTTTGTGAGTCCCTTCTGGATTGCCTCATTATTGGTGCAGTGTTTGAAAAAGAGCCTGGTGCCATCCGCAAACTCTCTCAGAATGAAGCATTTTGTTGAGCAAGAGTGAATTTACTTTTTTATTCCATTCTGATAGAAATTCTGAATGTTTCTTGACTTCATTCCCTTTGGGAAAACTGTTTATTCATTTTTAGTTTCACTGTTTTCCATTAAATGAGAAAAAAAAAGGTTTTACTGTACTCTTCTTGTAACATCAGGTCTTGACATGATTCAACAGAAAGAGATATGGGGGTGAAATTTAATTTTGGAATGTTTCCATTTTTCCTGTCATGTCCACATTGATCTGGAATGGGGAACAGGGGCATAAAAGGGAAGAGCCTGTACTCTTTGGGCTGCTTCCCAGCAAACGATTTAATTCATGGACACAAAGCCAGCTGTGCTCTCCTTGACAGTGTCCAGACCTCACTGGGAATCACAGGTCTAGTTAAAAAGTAATTGGATAAAACTACTCCATAGTCCCCGTGAGTCCCTTTGGCAAAGTGTTTCCCGTGAACATGAATGAACCGAGGTCTGAAGAGGGAAGGAAAGCCAGGAGGAATAAGCATTTCTGTGTTAGCTGGCAAAAGCTGGAACCAGCAATCTCGGATTCTCCCCATCTGTCAGGGGTGCAGCACTGAGATAAAATTAAGATAGCAATTTGGTCCTCTGATGGGGGAGGGTCACAGTGTTTGAACAGGGTGGTGAAAGCCTTCTGTGCTGCTTTATGCAAGACCAAGTAGATCCGAAGATTTCCCCCAGGGGGTTAGAGCAGAGGACGCTGCATGGGCAGAAGGTTGCCACCGGCCAAACGCAGCTCCTTCCAGGGAGACCTGTAGCTCTTCTTGAGCAGCAAAGGTACAAGGGAGGTCACGGATCAAGGATCAAGGGAGAGGGTCTTCTCTGAGGCCACTTTTCTTCAGCCCTGACCTCAAACCCTTGGGGTAGTCCAAGAGCCATTCCTGCCTGGGATCCCAGAGTCCAAGTTTCACCATCTTCATCTCTTAGAAACCCTCATTACAGCCAGACTTTAGCATGTTGGAGGGCTACCGCTTCCTTAATTCCTTGGTGGATGTAGGTGGAGTGAACAAGCCTGACATGACCAGAAGAGCATAAGCTTCCTGAAAGCTCCCGTACCAGACACAGTCTTACGTGGGTAACGGGGTCTTTGTACCCCTAAAAGAGCCAAGGTTCAGCATCACCCTGGCCAGAACCAGGTTGCTTGAATCAGGATTGGAGCCGAGGGGTTTCCTTACCAGCGGCAAGCTCAGGCAGCTTGGATTATGAAAATCTGTCAGCTTGCCTTAGGAACATGGAGGGTTTCTCTTGTGTGTGTCAGGACTGTGCCTTATAAATGGCAGGAACTGCTTATATAAACACCGTGAGTTTTCCTTCTGAGTTTTGTTGTGTGAAAGACGATGGGAATTTGGCCCAAGGGAATAGAGAGGATTGGGAATTTGCTGTTCTCTTTAAAACCTCTCTTTTCCTCCTGTGACCACCAAGCATGAAGAAACCCACCTACAGAAACATCCAGCTCATCTAGAAAACCTGCTGTCGTGGCCCTAAGTGCACTAATAGACCTTAATGACCCTGGGCGGACCCTCACCTGGGGTCTTCACCCTCTCCCTCTGCCCATAGGCCAAGGAGCTCCATTTAAGCTCAGTCCCTGGGCTAAAAGCTTTCCTTGAAGCTATGCTGTAGGTGTCTGGTTTGGTCTACTGGGTAGCTCTGGGACCTGTGCTGGATGTAGCCTGCCTCCTAGAAGGACCTCTCAGACCTACCATCTGGATTTGCCTCTCTCTCCTGCTGCTCCTGACTGGATGTTTTGGGTGGATCTGGGACCTGACTGATCGCTTTGTCTCTCTCAGGCTGCTGATGGACCCTGCTGTGGGCATCCTCAGCCCTTGGTTTGACCTCTACTGTTGGAGCAGCTCTGCTCTTGTTCCTTCCTGGCATCCCCTTCGTGATGAATGATGCTCAGTAACAAGGAGGACTAATGCTACTCAGCCAGCGGAGTTACATTGCAAGGCAGTTAAGAGTTTGGGGCTGTAGCCATGCAGCTCTGGTGGGAGTAGTTGCAAAGATCCAAGTAAGCTCCTGCTCGGTGGATGAGATCTGTGTTCTCTAGAGATGCTTCAGCTGCTCTTGGTCTGAGACAAAGAAGAAACCATTTCTGGGACTGGAGCAGTTATGAAAAAGGTAGTCTGGAGGACCAAGTTGGATTAGGAGTGCCCTTTCTGTTCTGACTCTATCTTACAAGTTTAAATAGAAAAGACAAAAAGCAGGAAGAGGAAATATACTCTGGACCTGTGCTCCTTGTTTGTATAAATCAAAGCACTTGGTGAAAACTGGCAGCAGTTTAACTGCATTGCTTATGGAGGAAAGTGTCTCAAAAGATGCTGAAGCCTATTGTGTGGAGGATCACAAGTGATCAAATTACCGCAGTTGTTCCTATTTTGCATTTCAATCAACTGAGCTACCATGGATCTGCTGATGTTCATTAAGCCACGCTAACAAGCTCCTGTGCCAACATTCATCCATACCCTTCAATGCCCTGATTTCACTTGGTACCCTGAATGTCTTCAACAAGATTCACGTGTGCTGGGGCAGATGAATAAACTGCCCTGAGCATGGTCTGCCCTTGCAGCTGGGGTGGACTGGGTGCTGGTGCTTGAGAGGAGAGGTCTGTGTGAGCTGGGTGTTGTGGAGACCTGCTTACTCAGAGCCTTGCCGGAGGGCAGGGAGCGCAGCATGATCCTTGACTCTTCGGACTTATCTGGGCAAGATGATGGTGTTCAGCCAGGTTTTTGGCAAGGAATGACCCACCTGCGTGAGGGACAGCAGAGCCAGGTGAGATAAAGCTTCTCTTGTGCTTGTCTGGGTGACAGGGTGGGTTGTGTTGGGTAAGGGTATGTCTAGCAGCCCCAGAACTGGGGAAATGCTGCCAGGCAGGCTGGGGCTGCGAAATGCCAGCATCCTTCCCTGCTCTGTGGGGATGAGCAGCAATTAGCTGTATGGCACAGGTTGTTTAAAACCCTGGCTGTGTGCTCAGATGGTTTGTAGGCTGCAAACCCAACAGCTGAGTCCTTTTTCTCTGGACCTTCCCCTAAAGTCAGTATTTGGCCCCATCTCACTGAAATGGACACCCCTTTCCCTAAGAAAACCATCTTTTCTTTCAATGGACATGAGTAAAATGTTCCTGACCCAGAACCCAGCATGTGTGTGATGATAACACCCACTTCGGTGAGCACCAGGACTGAGGGCAAGCGCCTGTGCATCTTCGATGTACCCAGCCAAGTGCTGCACGTGTCCATGACCTCAGCTGCCTCTGGGAGCTGTGGGGTCCCTTGTCTGGGCCCGTGGGGCTCTGGGACTTGTGCCATCAGCCATTGCTGCTGTCAGGGCACTGTGGAAGGGCTGGGGCTGGTAGATCTCCAGGCTTGATCAGGGAGAAGGTTCAGAGCCAGCCTCACGGTTTTGATGAATGAGCAGATGAAAGGTGAGGACAGAGACCTGGATGAATTCCAGCAGGTGGGAAGTCCAGCCCTGTATATCTGTGGCCATTCCTAGAGCTGATGGAAACCATCTGGTACCCTTGAACACTGCCCATGGTTACCCCAGAGCTACCACCCTTGCCAGCTAAGCCACCTTCGTAACGAGGGGGTCATGGGCCTGTGCCCATGAGTCTTTCTCCTGGCTCTAGCAATGCCAGCTGCTGCTTTTCCCTCTGCTGGACCCTGTCCTCAGACTTGGGCAAGTGTGGCTGGAGCAGTGGCTCTCGCCCAGTTCTCCTTCCAGCTTCTCTTTGCAGACAGTGCCAGAAATGCTTTTACTAAGCGAAAGCAAAGACTGATGTCATTCCAAGTCTCTGTGAGCCAGGGAACTGAGCAAAGGCCTAGAGTGCCTGTATCTTAATCCAGCTGTGGTTGTTCCTGCTTTCAAGCCCTTATTACCTGCCTAATTCCGTGCTTGGATATTGCTCAGACATCTAAGGAGATGCAAGCTGGCAATTTCAATGCACTCTTAAAACATCTCCAGCAAAACACCCGCCGGTGCCAAGCCCTTGGCTCCTGGCTCCTTAACCTATTTCTACTAAGTAAGGAGATTTCCAGGGCGAGTCTGACTTGGCCCTGCAGGAGGCATCTTTTCTCCTGCCAAGGCTTAGGCTGGAGCAAGCTTCTCCCGAGCTGTCACTCAGGGAGCAGGATGGTTAGAAGGACTCCACCCCAGAGACAGAGGTAGGCGCCCAGGTACCAACATTGGAGACTTGGGGCGCATCCAGGGTTGTTGATGACAGGTGCTGATCTGTTTCTTAACCCTTTGGTTTCCTTCTTTCTGGCTGTTACAGCCCGGCAGTGCTGATATCTTGTGTTTGCCCTGCGCTGGGGCGGTGGTTGGTATGGGAGCAGCTGTTGGATGGGGCATCGTCAATGGAAAGCCAGTGAAAACAGGGGATCCAGTCCTCCTCTCTCTGTTCCCTGTGTTTAGAGGATGTTTCCCAGATGGATGTTTAGGGAAAGGGGTCCCTGTGATATTTTTGTCCTGGAAGACTAGAAAACTGTAGTGTGCTAAAGCATGAACCTGTTGGGTTTTTTTCTTTAGCACTTGGGGTTTGGGTTTCATGTTGACTGTTCTGCTGAGGTCTCCTTGGAAAGCTTGGAGTCAAAACAAAGATGGTCAGCCTCGGAGTACTGAGCTTTAATTGCCCACAAAGCGGGCAAACCCAATGTGTACCTTCTTCCTTGATGAGAGCCCTAGTCCAGGAGTTTTGGAAAGTCTGGCCAAGTAGATGTTTCCCTAGCTTCAACACCCAAGTTTCAGTTGTATCTTTCTTGTGATGGTAACATCCCACTGGCCCCCAGGTACCCACATAGCCCTGGAGGGAACCTGTTGATGGGAAAGGCTGGGGATCAAGTGGGGCTTCAGGTGCTGGGGATGAATCCCACCTTAATGCCAGGGACCAAAGAGTGTTGTGACCTTGTGTGCTCCTTTTGTCTCTAAGCCTCAGCTCGTCGTCTCTACAGCAGGGATGGCTTTTGTCTCTCCTCCTTAGATGCAAAGTTGTACCCAGTGTGGTACCAGTACAAGTCCTCAGCTGGGGCCCAGAGGCGCTACTGGTATCAGTGTCCCATGGGTTGTTGATCTGTTTTGTAGCTTTTATGTACTTAAGTATGGGGAAAGATAAACCTTACAGGCCCCTCCTCTCCATGGAGCAGGGCATGTTCTGTGTTCTTCCCCTTGCAGATCCTAGGTTTTGGCCTCTCTTCCTAGTTGTTCTCCTTATGTATTTAAGATATCCATCACTGCAGTGTCTAAGTCCTTGCAGCCCACCTTCTAGTGGACCATGTCCCTGCCTGTGGCAGGGTGATGGGACTGGATGATCCTTAAGGTCCCTTCCAACCCAAACCATTCTGTGACTGGTCTTTGAAACTGTCTTGTGTGCTCCGAGGTGATGAATCCCACCTGGACCGTGGCTTTCAGACCTTCCCAAGCACATTAAACTCTCTGATTGTTTAAGGGAAGGGTATGGCTCTTGCTTATACCTTGCTTCTCCCCTGTTCCAAGTTTACAAGCCATGACCCTAACCAGGCTTGTTCTCCATGTCCTGTTGGTGCTCTCTCCCCTGCTGAGAAAGTAATGCATCAGTGTGTGTCCATGCAGGCTGGGAAGCTGTTTCTGCTTGTGTTTATGGAGCATTTTGCAGCCTGTAGCAGCAAAGTGACACAGAACAGGGAAATGGTGCTAGTCAGGGATTTGTAGCTGTGGTTTTGGGGCTTGTTTCCATTGGAGAGATGCTGCAGCGTGTCTTAGCCTGGTACTATATCCTAAAATGTCCTTTTCAGGCTTTTGTCTGCTCCTTGAGGCAAACCTAAGGGGTCTAAGGGGTACCTGTGTCCTGTTGACAAACACCAGCATAATGCTGACATCCCCCACCTTGTGTCTGCAAGCAGAGTGGCCTACAGTCACCAACCTTGGAGACAGAGTGAAGAGCTGGGGATGGGCTCCTTGTTCCAGTTTGCAATCAAATGCTCAAAGCCCTGTGCCCGCCTTGCTGACCTCTCCTGACCTCCGTTGCCCAAGGATCAATGTCTACAGGTCAAGTCAGCCCTCCGGAGACAAAGGGGAATTAACTCTGTGAAACGTGTAGTGGCATGAGAGCTGTTGGACTTATCCAAGTGCATGCTGCCAGAGGACTGGTGACCCAGTGCGAGCAAGAATAACTTCCCTGGGGCTGGCATGGGTGGAAGAGTCTCAGTTCAGATGCAGTTCTTATGTATCTCTGTCCTTTTGATTACTCATTGTCGTTGGAGTGGTGTCCCAAGGATGTTTCCCATGTGCCTTGCTCAGAATGTAACAAAAAAACCTTAAAGATCCCTTTTCTTTTTTCCAAATGTGGCTTTAATGAGCTTGTGGATGAGGCTTCCTCCATCCCTAGTGTGGTCATCAAAGATGTTATCAGCCTGTTTATCTTCACAGATGCATGTTGCAATGAAAAAGAAAAAAAATCAAACCCACCACCAGCAAAAAAGACTAAAAAGCCCTTTGGAAGGTCCCAGTCCATGGAAAGGGAATTGGATGGAACTTACCTTCTTTCCTCTTGGCTTTCCAGTGCTACCTCTGACACAAGCACCCCCATGGCCTGAGAGCCCCTGTTGATTTTAAGGAGGAGCGAAAGCTGCTGAGCTGAGCATGGGTGGGAAGGGTGACTTGGGAGGGAACTAGTGAAGTCAGTTTTCGGTCTGTAGACATTTAAGTGCCTGAGGAAATAGTCTGCAAGGTGGACAGCGCTGGCTCTGTTTGGGGATCTTGAGCAGAGCTGCCCTGCTGCTGCCGCCCTCATTTCCCTGGGCACGCCAGCGTGACACTGGCTCGGGGCCGTGAGGGCCAGTTTTGGGAGGGTATGTTGTAATCCCCGCAACTGACGGCATGACCTGCTCCGTGGGCTCGGCCACAAACCCTCGTCCCGGGGTGATGTCAGGGAGGACATCGCAATGTCATCTCACGTCGCAACACGCTTCTGCTGACACAGCTCGACGTCACGTGGGCGCCGCGATCTGCTGGGCACAGCGTGGATGAAGGCTCTGCCCTTCGCTGGAAGCGTTATGTCAGCTGGAGGCCCTGCCAAGGCTACCAGGGCAGCGAAGCCTACGTTCGCACCAGCAGCACCTTTTAGCTTGCTTGGTGCTGACACGCCAGTTTGAGAGCTGCCTGATGACTTGTGCTGCTGCAGCTCGCGCTTCTGCTTTATTCTCGCGACCTGGAAGCTCCATCGAGCGCTTAGTCCTGGGTTTGGCTGGAGGATGGAGCAAGGGCAGCTGAGTTTGCTCAACAGGAGCTCTTTGCATTGCCTGTGGTTCTGCAGGTGGGACTTCTGCTCAGGCTGAGGGATTCCTTGTGCAGCCAGGCTATCCTCCTGCCTTCTGGCATCACTTACCTGGGGGGGGTCTGATCCTGGACAACACTTTGGCTGACCCTTCTGGGAGCAGCAGCTGCAGGTCACCCAACGGTGCAGAGCTCCTGTCTGTCTGCTGTTGGTATGCAATGCCAGAGCCAGTTACTCTGTCACTGCTCCTGGCTAAGTCATCTGAGGCTTGTCTTGAGGATCCTCGTTCATTGTTACGCTGAATCAAGCAGAACTGAGAGGGAGCAGATCTCCAGGGGTCATTGACTCACATCAAAGGATTCCCCAGAGACCCCTGAATGTCTGTCAATAGGACTCAGTGATTCTTCATGGCAAAGAGCCTCTTCTCTGCTCCCGGACAGGCTTTCTGTTCAGTCCCTGTGCTTGGCACTGTGTCCTTGTCAACAGCAGTGGGTTGGGTGAGCCCTCTCTCCCCCTGCTAGGACCCTCTGCTGGGAGCATCCCAGTGCCTACAGCTCCCACTGCACTTCATGGGGTGTCTTTGTCCTGCTCACATAATCACAAGGAGCTCACTCTCCTCTCTGTGCTCTCTCGCCTTGTTCTATTTCTTGGGAACAAGCAGACTGTTCACCCCAGGGGCGGTCAGCTCCGGACAACCTACAAACCCAGCATCTGCAAGAGTGACTACCTCTCGTCAGCCTTCTCCTGTCAGTGAGGACACCATAATGTCACCCTTGGCATCCTCTCCGCTGGCTCCCTCGTGCTGTGCAGAGCTGAACACCAGCTGCAGCCTTGCAAGGTCCCTGGGTTGCCGGGAAGAATAATTAGGGCATCAGCGGTTCTAGTCTTTTGGTAGACTTCACCAGCTCTTGGGAGATTTTTTGGTACCTTGAAAAGGGTTCAGATCACCCTTTATCCACCTGCTTTGCCCTGTGCTGGCAGGACCACCCATGCACCAGCACTTCCTGCCGATATCTCAAGTTCCCTGAGGTCTGGGAGCTGCTCTCTGCCTTGGCATGGTCCTGTGCCCCAGCATAGCCTCAACCACCATGCCCGGTCACTCAGCCCCTGCCCAGTTTTCCTCTGGTGCTTTCATCTCCCAGTGACTGCATTCACTCATGGCCACCCATTTTTGCATATTTTTCGGGAGGGGGTGTTTGACCTTGAGTATGAGGAACTTGTGCCTCCCTGTGTGGGCTGTGTGGATGTACCAGCCTGCTTGGAGCTAGCTTGGGGCTCATTGTGTGGTGTAGACTTGTCTTGCATCTAATTAGAGGCTCATTTCTCCCCTTCTTGCCTGTCACTCATTCCTCTCTTCCCCCTCTGCCGTCAGAAACGGTGCTCAGCACAGGCAGTCTGGTGAGAACAGGCTCCCATGCTGGTTTCCTTGGTCAGTTGAGGTCCTGCAGTGCTAAGCCTTACCTGGAGGCTAAATCTGACCAGGGTTTGCAGAGGGCCAAGGGAAGGTTACCAGCCAACATCTTCGAGGAGGTGAGCTTGCCATTAGAGACCTCAAATTGAAGAGGTAAATGAGCCAAATGAGTGGGTATCCTTTTATTTTAGGAGTTGGAGAAGCCCAAATGCAGATGGACTTCCATCAGGGAGCTTGTAGAAGAGCTTCTATTGAACCTCTGTCCCCATCTACCCTATTCCTTGTCTTTAAACTGAAAGTGGGGAGGTTTAGATTGGACATCAGGAAGGAATTCTTCCCAGAGAGGATGGGGAGGCACTGGGACAGGTTGCCCAGAGAAGCTCTGGATGCCCCATCCCTGGAAGTGTCCAAGGCCAGGCTGGATGAGGCTTGGACCAACCTGGTCTAGTGGAAGGTGTCCCTGCGCATGGCAGGGGGTAGGACTGAGTGGGCTTTAAAGTCCCTTCCCACCCAAACTGGTCTGTCATTCTATGTTCCCTGGGATCTGAGCACAAGGTCACTCTTCTCTCTTGTTGCTATCACTGGATGATCCCTCATATGTGAAGAGGTGATGCGAGAGGGCTGCAGAGTGGGTCCCCAGTGGTGTGCAATCTTGCCATGTCGTCAGAGTATTGTGCAGGGAAACCTGTGTTCTGCAGGCCATTAAGATTTGGCTGCGACTGCCTGAGACACAAGAACACGCGCTTTGTAAACTAGGAAAGGATTTTTTTTTTTTTCCTTGGGTGGTGTCATGACCCGACGTTATTTAAAAATGATTGTGTATTTGTGGTTATTAGTACTCATATAATGTTACAGGCAATTATCTACCGATAATTATGTTGAATAATACCAGAAAGAGTTTATTTAACATAAACATTTAGAAAGTTAAAGGCTATGGATAAGATAGAGCCCAAGGGCTCAGGACTGCTGGGTTTTATTTCCAGCTTCACCGCTGGTCTTCTGTACGGCCATGGCACGTAACAGATGTGGCTTCTGCAAATAGCTTCACTTTAGGAGGAAGGAGCTTTGCTCTCTACCATCAAATAAGCCAAAATTATACTGCCAGGATTGAAAGAAGCTTGGACGATGCTCCACTGCCCCAATAATGCATGTGAAACATCCCAAAGGATCAGTTCTGAGGCGTTAGTTTCTGCTTTATAATAACTTAACGCTGTGAAACACAACTCAAAGTCACTTATTTCAAAATCAACTCTGTATGGCTTCCTTTTCCTGCTCCCAACCTAACAGAGTGCTTTAACAATCTGCAAAAGTTGATGCTGAAAGCCTGTGGAAGAATTTGCATGGGGACTTATTTCTGTGTTTGAAGCTGAGCAGGGAGTTTGTCTGAGGGGGGGGGGAAAATAATCAAGGATGAAACAGTCACCAGAAAATTGATAGACATGCCTGGAAATGCCTTTAACCCTTATTTACTGTAGGGTTTGTGGTTTGAAAAGCCTGGAGTCTCATTTTGACTGCTTGGTCCCCAGTAAAATTACAGAGGTGGGGAGAAACCACCTGACGAACCGTACGGGCTCTGACGAACAAGCCCAGAGGAAAGGGGTTCGTTCCTGGGCCTGCTGTGCAAATTAAAAGCAGGTTTAGGGCTACAGCTTATGCTCGCTCCTGCAACGATTGGAGCTGGCAAAGGGAAGGAACGCACCGCTGATGCTTCCAGAGCCCATGTTAACATGCCAGCCTCTGCTTACAGGGCACTGCCTTGCTGGAACTCCTGTGGGTGTGGAGTCCTAATTATTTTATCATAGGGACTGATTACGATTTCACTGGCACTGGGGTAAGCAGGAATTTCTCACTGGAGACAATGGCATTGCAGCCCATGGAGAGTGGAGCCAGGCTTGCCGTTAAAAGCTTTGGAGAGTCACGGTCCATTGAGGTGCCATCACGGTGTGGAGCAGGGGAAGGAGTCCCACGTGTCCGTATTCATGCAGAAAAGGAAACTGAGGAATAAGAAGCGTCTTGCACGAGATTGTACAACGTGGAGGAGCTGGCAATAACATGCAGGTCTCTGGCTTCCCAGCCTTCCTCGAGGCAGGTTGCTCATGTGTTGTGGAGGGAGCCTGGTCTTGCTTGACACCAAAATCTGCAGGAGCAGAGGAAAAAGTAGGTGATCTGTCAGTGAGATGCACCATCATGGGAAGGATCCTTGTCTTTGAAGCCACACAGATTTGAAGAAAGACCTTGTGGCTGAATATATCCAAATCTCCAAGTGCAGGAGATCGTCAGGGTAGCTGGTAGTGGGGAATGGATACATCAGCCTGGGTTTTGGTGTGTTTTTTCCTTTTAATGATGAGCAAAATGCTCAGGGTTTTGCTGCCGTGGTGCTTCTGAGCAGCAAAGCAGAGCAAAACCACTAACTCTGAATCATGAGGGCTTACCGGCGTGGGATCCGCGTGTGCAAGAGCGTGTGTGTAGCCTCCTTCTTATTA
The DNA here is from genome assembly GCF_000690775.1 of Eurypyga helias. Classification (NCBI taxonomy): domain Eukaryota; kingdom Metazoa; phylum Chordata; class Aves; order Eurypygiformes; family Eurypygidae; genus Eurypyga; species Eurypyga helias. The sequence goes on from NW_010244261.1 coordinate 46,436, forward strand.
GAAATAAAGGGATCATTAGACAGGAGAGGCGCAGGACAAGCGACAGCACCACAGCTTCGTTTGCCACGTGTGACATTGCTCTGGGGTCCTTATTGCACCCAACTGGTGTGCAACCCAAGCTCTTTCCTCCCTGAGCATCTCCGAGCCCTTCTGGTGCCGTGGGCATCCCGAAATAGCTGCCGAGTAGCTGTTCCCTCTCCTTTTTGGGACCGGGGAGAGAAGGAGGAGGCTTGGAGCAACACAGCTCCCTCATGGTGGCCTCCTGGGGTGGGGCAAGTCCTAACAACGTGCCAGAATATGTGGCTGTCCTTGGACATGTTTAATTTCCCATCTTCTCAGCACAGGGAATGCTTGAATTGCCCTTTAGCGGTTGGGCACAGAAGGGGAAAGATCATTAACATACAAAGGGCTCCTCTTTCAACACCAGCGTTGAGAACTTTTATGATTTTTAGCTTGGTCTCATCACATTTGTTCTGAGTTGTACTTGGATTTTTTAGAAGTCCTAGTTCTTGGAATTGGGTAAACACATTGAAATCTCAGCTTTTGTTAAAGGCTTCTGATGGCTGCAGAGGAAAATCACGGCTTCTAAAGATGCTACAGGTGGTGACCGGGCATGAACACTGCGCCCCCTTGGCTTATTTCTGATTCTTGCCATATTTAAACAAATCTCTGTGAGGTGGAAGAGGGAGAAAGTTGCCACTTCTGCCTGCTTAGGACTGGAAGAGCTGATTGGTGCCTGGGGCTGCTTTGCTGCTTGCGACAGAGGATGCAAGCACAGGTGAAAATGCCAAATGCTATATTTTTTCACTTTTTCACTCCTCTGCTTTCCCTCTTTGTCTCTCTCCCCCGTCTCAATGAATTAGATTTGAGCTTTGTGTCTCCTCCAGGGAACACAGATAAAGGTTGGATTGGTTTGGGGAATTGTTGCCTTCTCCTCTTGATTAAAGCAGGACAGGTGCTTTGCTGGGTGTAAAATAGCGGTTTTGGCTATTTGTTGGTTTCTCAGGTGGGATTTGTTTGTTGGAATGGCAAATGTTGAGAGTTTGATCCCATTTTATGTTGGCATTGGGGCAACTGGGTTGCAGGTCCTGATACGGACCCATTCCACGTTTCCGCTGAAGATGCGACCCACTTAAGATCAGGTGTTTTGTGGGTATTGCCAAAGTTATTCAGGTTAAACATCTTCATTGGTCCTTAAGGTGATTCTGACAATGGGCCTGAGGGGAAATAGGTCAGGTACTTGGAGATCTGTGTCACTGTGTTGGCTTAAAACATTCCTAAATGCAATCTGCGAGGAGATGCCAGAGCGCTGACCCATCGCTGGCCGCTACTGCTGGCTTCTCCTTCAGACGTGTTACGCTCTTCATCGGCAAAACAACGCAGGAGCTCGTTAGCGTGGAGGCACAAAAGGAGAAAAAATGATGGTGCTTCCCCCCTAACATTCATCTGCGGTCCTGTGAGCCTGACTCACCTTTTCAGGAATCCGGTTTAACCATTTATGCAGCTTCTGAGGGGACAGGCAGGAGACGGCACGAAAGCATAGCGCCTTTGACAAGTATTAAAGCCTTTGCCTTCCAGGGGATCCTGTAGTAGTTGCTCCAGGGCTGTAATGATAAATGACACCAGAGTTTGTTCTAATTTTCTGTGGTTTTGCGTCTCTCCGGGCTGTTGAGGTCCTGGCACTGCTTGGTGTCTTTGTTGAAAGTCCTCCCGTTCTTGGCATCATGGAAATCATAATGTTTTGTGAGGATCTCCTGCTTTCTTTTTTTTTATTTCTCACAAAAATAAATTTTAGTCTTTGTGGAGAGGAGAAAGAATTGGTTTAATAATAATTTCTTTGATGCCTGTCTTTGATATGTTCCTTGCACCCAAAACTAGCTTTGGTTGCCTATTGTAATTGACTGTTTTCCACAAAAAGTGATTTATATGTGTGTGTGTGTGATTTGTATATACACACACACAAAATGTAACTTCCCAACTTTTAAAAATTGAAGATGAATATTTTATTACTGATAGTTGATGTCTCTTTGCTGTTCCTGCTCTCCTGTTCCTCATTTTTGCCATGATTTTAGTGATAAAATTGAAATAGAAAAAAAGAATTCAAAGTTGAGTGATCAGAATGCTGGTTTTATGGGGTTTTTTTAAAGCAGAAATTTCCATGAGAATTATTTTAATGATTTTTTTTTTTCCCCACCTTTTTGGTTTTGACCAAAGATTCTGGCCAGCTCAGCTGTGCTAAGCATGCAGGGTGTCCTTCACCAGGCAGTTCTCCTCTCCTCCCTCTTGGATTTGCAGAGCTTGTGCTGCCCGGTGTCTCCACACAGGGTCTCTCTAGCCTTGGACAAGGCAATGACTGAAGAGACGTTAATTAATCTCAATTTACATCCCATGATTTGGCCTTGGCTCTACTACTACAGTCAGTAGACATTTTGCTGTTGGATCTAGTAGGAAGAGGATGGATAAATTGCAGGAAACCCCATGGTTTTCCCATTCATGGGTTTGTACAGTTGGTTTTTTTCCATAGCAAGGGATATAAAAGCACCACACAAACCCATTTTCACTGTGGCAGCATAGGAGATGCATTAGGAGACAAGTGCCAGTGCTACCAGTTAGGACTATAAACCAAGGAGAAGCTTTCCAGGGCTCAGCCACCCCTTAGGAGCGTGCAAACCCGGCTCTGGAACGGGAACACCAGCCTCTTCCAAAGCACTTGGGACCCACATGAAAACTGAGCTCCCCAGAAGGTCTGGCCACCTTGAGGACATAAACTGGAGCTGAACTCCTTTTGAAGGTCCAATCCTGAGACAGGATGGGGAAGCAGGACTGGAAAGCAAGATTGAGGGTGGCAATGGGAATGTGTAAAGGATGGTCAGACTCAAAGGAATTTGCCATTCCTTCACTGGGAGGAATGGAGGAGACCGAATGAACTCTTCAAGAGCGCCCCATGTGTACCTCTTGGGGAGCAGGAAACGTGCTTCTAATTTTTCTTGCTTGCTGTGTGCCAAGGGGATCTGTTTCCCATTGACTCTTGACCCTTCGGAAGAAAAGGGGGAAAAACAAAAGAGAAGTAGCTGGCCAAACCAGTGCTGTTGAGATCCATGGCACCATCCCACCAGCTTCAATGGGACCATGGTTCAACCTGGAGAAGAAAATACTTCTCTGAGCTAGAACAGTAGAAAGAGTAGAAAAAGTCTTGGTTTGGGATGGTGGCTGGACTGGAAGTCATCGTATTCCCATCTTATCGTTGTATTGGATCAGACTCATCTAAAACTTTTCTTAATAAAAATGGATAAAATCCTTGCCTTTGAGGGTGGGAAATTCCCTTGGGGGTGTGTAGTATCTAGCACGACAGATATGGTCTTGAAGAAGACTTCACCCGGAAATGGATTTGCGGTGCAAATCATATTCCTAGATTTTTCTTAAAAAAAAAAAAATTCTAAAATCTTTTGTCTAAACTAAAAGGGCAGGAAAAAAAAATTGCTTAGGTCAGTGAAAGCGGCCTTCATTCAATGAATTTGAAATGTTTAATTTAGACTGATTTTATTTTAAAAAGTGTTATATGAAGCTGAATAAATAGAAAAATGAGAAACCGTGTTGAAAGGAAAAGAAGAACTTTGTCCTACGTCTGGGCCATTCTTTCCCGAACAGTCCTTTGCATCACTTTTAGCCTCCCTTGAAAGTCTCCCAGGTCACGGAGACGTTCCCCATTTCCTTTCAGAAAATTCCACAGCAGAACAGCTCTGACTCGCACCTTCCTTGGCTTCACCTCCTCGCTCTTCTCGTTATGTTAAATCACCCCCTCTTTGAGCATCTTTGCTCTTTGGGACTTTGACCTGCCTTGTAACGCGTCCTCTTCCAGCTTCCTCCATGCTCGGGTCGGAAAGCCTCGCTGTTCTTCTCTTGTCCTGCACAACCGAGTCCCCGCGCTCCTTCTCTGTGCCCGCCCTGGTCTGGGCCACTGTCTCGCATGGGAACAGTGAGCTCTCCCCGGATGAGCATCAGCAAATTGTAGTTTTATCTCCATCGCTGCTATTAATAACAATATCAAAGAGGATTTATCTCGAGGTCTTCTCCCAGATAGCTCCTTGGCAAAGCCTCTTCAACCCAAGACTCCTCTTTCCCCATCCCTCATCACTGGCTCATTTTTGGCACTTCCATGCCCGTGGCAGATTTCCTGTGTGAACCCCCATCCTGGCTCCACGTGGCAATTATCCCTAAGCTCACTGCAGTCCGCATGAGCTTGTTTGTGTTTCCTTTGCCTGGAGTTCGTGATTTTTATCAAAGGCTTTCGGTAAATCTGGCACTGTCTTCCCCTGTGGTGTTTTATTCCCATCTCCTACGCTGTTTTGGATTACTCCTCCAATACAGGCTAGTATTTGCCTCCACCAATGGATTTTCTTCCTTCTAAAATAAGAGTTGCAAACCACATATTGCTTCCATTTCCATGTGATTGACAGGACCAATCCTCCCCAAACTGCCAGTTTGGATTGCCATAGCCAGGAGCCATAATGGGAAGAGTTTGAGCAAAAAAACACCCCTAAAGCAGCGAAGGGAGATGAGGTACGCTGCTGAATCTTGCACAAGCATTAAAACCTCGTGGATTTGCAGTGCATTGTTTGTTAGAAATAGGAGTAGGAGGACGCCAGGAACTAGCAACATGAGGATGCTTCTTGGAGGCTTCCCATCATTCCCAGGTATGTTCTGCCTCTTTGTAATCGGCATATTGAATTATTGCAGGCACGAAACCCCTTTAATTGCTTTGGTAAAGATTGCATGCTCCTTCCCCTCTTACTTTTTTTTCCCTTCCATGAGTCTGTTTCCTCCTGGGTTGTCCATGCAGGGGCTCTTCCACCGGCAGAGCTGGATGGCTGCATGACACTGGTGTCAGGTGGACCAGGAGGTGCTTTTTTTGCCAGGTTCCTGCCTGATGACAGGTGACTCAACGCCTCCAGGCTTGTAAGGAAGCCAGCAAGCCAGCATCTGATGAAAGAACCCAGCGGAGAGAGGTGCAAGGGGAGAGGGAAGAGGAGAAACCTCGCGGGATGCGATGGAAGTGAGTCATCTGACAGGTAGTGCCACCGGGCCAGTCTGTAATTAAAGCTCACCTCGGCTGGTGTCTCCACCGGAGCCTATGCCAATCATTCCCTGTGGCATTTTCACACTCCTTATCTGTCAGCTTAGAAATTACTTTTTTAGATCAACTTTGAAGGCTTAATTCTGGCAGGGAGACGCAGGGGGCCAGACAGTCTGCTTCGGCACCGCGCGCCTGGCAAGGGGAGAAGCGGCCGTCGCTTTGTGAGGACCAGATTTTCAAGAGATGGGAGCTGGTTTTTCAAGGTGGGACCAGGTTTTCCAAAGTGCTTGGGTCCTGGCAACTCCCATCATGTTTTTCAAAATGCACCTGATGAATCGCAGCTTTAAAACCCCAGTGGGAGCCAAAATCCCTGAAAATGTCGGGACCCCCCGTGATCACGCAGAATGCAGTAGTGGCAATCGCATGGCTGTAAAATTCACGCGATGGCTTCAGGAGTTGGTGGTGGGTCAGAGGATTTACCACAGTCAGTTATTTTGTGTGTTGCTCAGCCCCTCGGCAGCCTACCTTCTGCAGGCAGCTTCGGGATCCCTTTGCAGAAGGACCAAGTGCAGTTATTAGCCAAACTGATTGGTGAGGTTAAGAAAGCAGGGGATGGATTGGATTCAGCTCTTTGGTAGTGATATCTGGGGGTACGGCTTCACCAGCACCTGTGGGAGTTAAGCCTGAGCTGGGGTGATTTAGGGATCTAAATTCAGATTTTTGTGCACACGGCGATGCTCTGAAATCAGGACCGAGTGAATGGCTCCCACTTTTTCAAAGTCCATTTGGCCTGTGTTAAATTAATGAAATGGGCATTTTCTGATTTCCTACACTTGACTACTGAAAAGCCTTTGAAGCATGCAAGCATGTCCGTGTCCTTGTCCCCCTCCCCAGAGGAGGTGCATGTGTTGGGCAGCAAGAATGACTCGTCTGGGATCACCCAAGGATGCCAGGGCAGAGCTGGACCAGACGCCTTTTCCCCAAGCTGGCCAAAGCCTTCCTCACCAGCCTCTTCCTCCCAAGAGGGAGGATGTTGTGAACCCAACTGCGGGTGTGTGTGATGTACGCACACCCCCTCCCTCATGGGCAGTCCCTGCCTGCTGCTAATACACGAGGCTACTCTCCCCGGCACACACACGCTCACCCACGCCGAGTGCCCTCTTCCAATGGCCTTGCGTGAGCGCCCCGTGACTCCGTGCCCAGGAATGCTGCCACGGACTGATCGCCCGCTGGGGATTGCATCAGGCCCGTAAACTCGTTCCGCACAGGATGGAGCAGCCGGGTGACACCTGCTTGTGTGCAATGTGGCACCTTTCCGGGGACGGCTGGTCACTGCGGCCTTGGGAAGAGGGAGGTGAGGGTTCATTCATCATCCTGACGCCAAGCAGCATGGCGTGATGTCCTGCCAGCCTCCACAAGCTTTGGGACCTTTTCTACTCCTCCTGGAAGGGGTTGGAAGAAAGTTTTTCCATGGTGTCTAAGGTGTCTGAGATTTTCCCTGTTCTCCAGCTAGGAAGACGAGAAGCTAATAACAGTCCGCATGCCTTAGGGTTTCTTGTCCTTACAACTCCAAGCCCTTCCTTTTTCTCCTTAAAAAGCTAATAGAGCCCTGGATGTTTCTGCTCAACATCACCGGGTTGTGTTCAGACCCGGTCCATCCTGCTGGCCTTGTATCTCCGTGATGCTTGTCCCAGGCCGGGGGTGTCTCCCAGGGACATCTCGGCAATGTGCACTCAGACACGGCGGAGCTGATGCTGCTTCCCACTTCTCCTTGTGTGAACGTAGCGTTGCCCGGAGACCTGTGTGATATCAGGCCTGGGTTCACCTCCTTCCGTCCGCCAAGCACCCTGCCCGCCTTTGTAGTCAACAGCGGGAGATCAGCACTTCCAGGGGTTCGCTAAGCGAGGCGCCTGCATTAGGCTGGGTGAATTACCGGGGCCCATTTTTTCTCTGTGGACGGCAGACAGAGCCCCAGGTGCTCTGCTCTCAGATGCAGACATCCTTGCTCTGAACATCTAAAGCTGGGTGAAACAACCACCACCCTTTACGTTTCTCACATACATTAAAGGCTAAATTGGCTGATAAGGAACCTGCTAGATTCTAGCCTAAATTTATTAATGTCCAATTTATACAAACCAGTCCTTGTAGCTACATTGTCCTTCAACTTTACGTTGCTTTTTCTCCCCCTGGGTACTTGGGTTGTGCCTTTCCTTAGCAGAACAAGACCATTCCCTTTCATCTCTCTGGCAAAGCCAAGGTCTTCCAGCATCTTCCTTGTGAGAAGGGCTCTCCATTCCTTTCGTTGCCCTAGTAGCTCTCCTCCACCCTGATGTCTTGATCAAGGGTGATTAAAAGAAGATACCGTATTTCAGATGAGACCTCTCAAAGCCATATTGAGGCAATACTCCTCTATTTCTCCTGGAAATGTTGAGCCTGGTGATCCAGGGCTTATATTATTCCTGTTGCACCATACTGGCAGTTCGTGGTCATCCCAAGGCTGAATTTTCTCTCTGATTTTTCTCTCTTTGTGCTGCAGGGAATTACTTTCTGGCCCAATCTGAAACACTCAGTCTCTTTCTGACCTGAGCCTTGTGCCGGGACAACTGATCTCCAGGTGGAAAGCCTTATTTCAAGAGTTACCCAACAACCTGTTGGAAAATAAACAGGATCCAGCCAACTCAAGGTCTGCCTTTAAGAACCTCTTGATGTTTAAAAAAGTGCTGAGAAGCCAAAAAGAAAATATTTTTCAAAACCGTCTGATCCTTGAGAAGAAATCATTCCAGAAAAGAAAATGTAAGAGTGTAGAATGAACCAGGCACCGTGTTTGGCCAGACTGCTGAAACAAAATACGCTGACAGCCCTCGAGTAGCTGGGTTTCTGCATGGGGCTGGGAGAGAGGTTTGTTCTTTGCTGTTTATTCAGCTTTTGGATTTTGGGAAACGTCAACATCACTTTTTGTTTTCTTTCCTTTCCGAAAGAGTTAGAAATTTCAAAATCCTGAAACTCTTCCCAAAATGAAACAGCTGGTTATTGCTCAACTCTCTCTGTTCCTACCTCCGCCCTCCTGATGAGTTATACAGAGGGTGTGACGTTCTGGGATCGCGCTGATCCCCAGGTGCTGGAAAGGGCCATTTCCAGCAGCTTCTCCCTAAGTAGGGCTCAATCCCGCTGTCAGCAGATCCCGGCCGAAAGAGAACACGCTATTCCCTTGGCTCAGCCGTTTAAAGGTGCCGTTCCCAGCAGCATCACGGAGCCAGCGCTGCTCCTGACCCCATGTTATTTATCTGCCTGGACTTGGGGGCAGTTGGTTCTCATTTATAGCGGTGTAAATATGAGCCGAATCGAGCTACGAGTGCCTCACACCTCAAGCATTAGGGCTTTCTCTGCATTCATAGAAAAGGTTGAGGTTATTACCAAAGAGGTGAAAATTAGATAATAGCTGATGTCTCAAGGGTGCCAGCCGTCCTGGCCTTAAGTGATTCTTTATTTCAAGCACATCATAATTTGCTGGTGACTGCTAACTGGAGCCTGGTGTCTTACTTGCATTTATGGGCTGCTCGTAGATGATTATAGAAAATACAGTAATTAAATAAGTACTTTGGCTGGGTAGGTTTGTCCTGGGAAAGAAAGACGAGGCGGTATGAGCTGTTCCAAATTGTGAAGTCTGATTAATTTCCCTTTCTTTTCTTGTACCGTGTCCAGTTAACGTTGAGGAGGAGGGGTCACCCGGGAAAGCCTATGACGGGTGAGTTAGAGCCAAGAGGCTAAAACACCCGGTGTGTTAGGTTGATACTCAGCAGTCCTGTTCCATAAGGTGCAATCCAGGCAGGAGAACTGGAAGCTTTGGGGGTCAGCAGTCTGAACAGTGAGGGAGATGATTTGACCATCTCCCATGTAGGAAGCCATGGAGATACTCTGATCTGGCTCCAGCAGCTGGGCAACGCTGCCTCTTCTGCCCTCTTCCCTGTTCCCTTGGCTAGGCAACTGCTGGGATTTGAGAGTAAAAGTGGTTCTTTGGGCCACCTATGTGATATTTTTTGATAGCGTCTCTGCAGGGGATGGTCGCCACTCTCCCCTCCTGCGTTTTGCATGCTGTGCTCCTCTCCCAACACAACAATTCCCAGCAGAGCCGAGGCCAGGACTTGAACTGGCTCCAACCAGTAGGAACCTGCAATTACCCAAGCATCTATGGGATGCCATCAACGCAGGATTCCCTTTGATGAAGCGTCGTATCCAGGTAACCTGTTCCTAATCAAACAAGACACCTTGGTGTGCAGGAAAGGGCACTGCCGGCCATTCCAGGTGCTCCGGGAGTGTGCTGTGGGCAGAGCAAACAGGAAGCCGAGGGATGGACCACTGAGAGCCACTCCACCTTTGCCCAGGGGTGTTGGGCAGGTGACGAGTCACTTAGAGCTGGTCCTTCTCTCAGCAGTGACGCATTGTTTTGAACATGAAATTCCAAGAGCGTTGATAGTCCTTTTGCTTTAGGGACAGCGTCATTACTTGAGGTTTTTGGGGTTAAATCCACAAAGGTGCTGACCTTCCTCACTCTCGGGAGCCCAACAGGATTTGGGGCCAAGGCTCACCCTACAAGTGATGAGTGTCGGAGGCGCCAAAGGAAGGAGGATGGTCACCAGAGCCTTCCTCTTGAGTAGATGGAGAGAGTAGCCATTCCAAAACATGAATCATTGTGCTTGGGCTCTTCGGTGGAGGCCACCTCGCTCTTTCTGCAGCCCATAGAGGGAGCTGGTGGTGCTTTGAATCATCCGGCATGAAATCTGGCCTTGGTGCTTACATAAGAGTGGGATGCCGAAATACCTGTATGGCTTGGGCTTTTTGGAGCCACCCATGAGGCCTTTGGTCTCTCCTTGCCGAGTGGCTCTCGCAGCGTCTCGTGATGCTGGTGCAGAGGGTTAGGTAAGGTAACTGAAGGCATTGAAGAGGCCATTCGGCCTCTCTTCAGACTGTCCTCTCCAGGGTTCCCTTCTCTGGGTTTCCTTCCTCTTCCTCATCTAATCAAGAGATGAACTCTTGACTGAATCTTTTGGAGGACTTGGGTCTGAGGAGAGGAGATATTCTAGACCCCAGGAGTAGAAAGATGAGTGGTATTTTGAATATAATTCCTACTGGAGCGTGATGAGATTCCCTCAGTCGTGCATAGCTGCTGAACACGCTCAGGTTGAGACATGATGCCGCAATCCTAGCAGCACTTCCAACAGATTGCCTCTTGGGCCAGTGTGCAGGGAATGGAGTTGGGGCCATCAGAGCTAGCAGCAGAGGCTGAGCCAAGCCAGCCACAGCTGTTTCTGGGGACCGACGGGCTCCACAACACGCCCAGGGATGAGGGTCTTCCACAGCCTCCTTGGGGACAGCTGCTCTAGACTCGCTCACTTGCCGATGGTTTGCTGTTCTCAGCACCTTGTGAGCAGGGAAGGGCAGACATCAAAAGCTCAATGGAAGCATCCAAAAGTTCATCTGAAGCATGCAGACCTTCAGCGTTTGTAACGGGAAGTTGGAGAGATTTCAAGCACTCTCATCCCACCTCCTGGCGCTTCTGTTTCTGGTTAGGGCCAGACATAACCACAAGAACAAGCTTTCTCACGGTGTTTCAGCACATTTCCTGTTGGTCCTGGAAGAAAACTGGAAGAACGTTTGAAATTAAGAGGACATCTAGTCTTTGTAGAACCACAAAGGCTCTGTTTTGGAAATAGGCACAGGCTCCGAGTCTTGGTTAGGGGTGAGTGAGTTTACTTTCTTGAACCAGTTTGAGCCATCCCGGCTAATAAGTGTCCCCCCTGCCAAAAGAGAAGGGTTGATTTCATCTCACGGAGAAATGAGTCATGGTCCTGCAGTGCTCCAGTGCCATGGGAGCAATCCCGGGATGCTTCAGGAGACTCGGATGGAGTAGCCTTGTGCAATGGGTAATTTTGGAGCACGCAGAGGGTCAGAGGTGGGTGTGAGGATGGAATAACATTGCTGCAGAGGGAGCGTCCTCCGTCGTGCTGACACACAGGCCAGGGTTTCCAGGCAGGTTTTGTCAATCTTTTTTACTAGTGGTGTCGGGCTGTGTGAAGTAAAGGGCCATGGGCAGAGCTGGTTGGAAAACTCTGTATATGTGTGGTGGTGGGGAGGAAACTACATAGAAACACTTCACTTTGGGGAAGAGGAAGGTATTTGAACACTGTTTCATCAAACTCTTTATGTCAGAGAACATGTGGGGTTTTTTTCCAATGCAAGTTGAAATTGCCTGCGTCTTCCCAGGATTGTTTTTGTTGTGGCAGACATTTGTAATCAAATTAAATCAAACCACAGGAAAAAACAGGCAACAGGAAAACCCTTCAGCTCCAACACCCCTTGGTCTCAAAAGCCCTTGAAGGATCTTCCTCTGCCCTCGTCCCTGCTGGGGACGGGAGCATGAGAAAGCAGCTTTGGGCTGGGAAAAGGCAAATTAAAAACTCACCATGCCTTGCTGCCACCACGAGACACGGACTGTATCTGTGTAGGCATCCAGCTGCATCCTTTTTATTCCATGAAGTGCACGCTGCACCTCTGGATTTAGTCTGGGGATCCATTTTTGGTGTATTTTGTTTGGAATTTGAATCCTCACAATCAACACTGTTGTGGTTTTTTTGGGGTTAAAGAGCACTACTCCAGTGACGTTTAGAGAGCCAGGGTGAAGTGTTGGGACACACCAGGAGGATCAAAACCACGGAGCTGGGCTGGGATTTAACATCATCTCCCTGCGAAGCGCAGGTATAGTTTACTTTCCCTGTTTTATCTTTGCTAAGCCTTAATCACAGAGTTGCTGCAATTCCTTCCATGAGGTTAAGTCAAAGGAAATCCCCAGGTCACGTCATCCTCTGTGCTCGGTTCTGACCCTGTGTCAGCACTTTCCTAAACCCAGAAGGACATGGATTGGGCTCAGCAGCAGAATTTGAGCTGGAGGGTTGGGCTGAGGGTACCAGGGGGTTGACCTCTGTTTTGCCCCTCGAGCGTGGCAAGCCAGAGAGGTTGGAAAGGTGTCCAGGGGCATGTTGCTTCCGAAAGGGTTTCTCCATCTCCCCTTTCTGCCTTGGGGAACTGTGTTTAGGGAAGTCAGAGCCCTGCATTTGGTGTCGACTGGGGACTCAGGTCCGTTTTGTGGCAAGAAGGACAAATCTTCGTTGCTGGCAGCCTGCGAGGGTCTGGAAAAACACCTCTCGGAGATGACACAAGCAGAGTTGTCCCTGCTTCAGGGTACATGATGAGCAAGGTGGCCTCTTACATTTCTCCTGCCCGGCTCTATCCCTTTACCACCTTTCCTCTGCTTGGCAGAGCTGCCCTCCTGATGGTGCCATCCCCCGTGGCAAGGCAATGCGAGGTACTCATCATGCCTGCTCTACCCTCAGGTCCATGAGGACGGAAACCCACCCGATGCAGCGTGCCCCTTGGCCGAGGGCAGCTCTCCAGCCAAGCGGGCTGACGTCCAGCCGGAGATACCTCACCGAAGCAGTGGAACACAGGGTAAGGAAACTTGACCAAAACCACACAGGGGCTTAGCAGCCTTGCTTGGAGTAGATCCCGAATCCATAGGCTAGTTTGCTACCCGCGGGGCCATGCTACCTCCCTTGGGCAAGGGGAAGCTTCCTGGGACAATCCTTTCTTCTTGTCGGCCTTTTTTTTTTTTAATTAAATTAAATTAAATTTCTGTAGCATCTTTTTTTTTATTAGTGTTATGTACCTTAGGCATTGCTCTGAGTCCATCGGGGTGAGTTGTATAACACACTGAATAGACAGGTTGACTATCTGCCCACTACTCCTCCCTTCCCTCCCCCTCCTCTCCTCCGGCCACCCTACAGCTACGCTGCCCTAAACGTGCTTTAGTTTCATCAATCCCCAAGCTGCACATCAAAGGCTGCGTTTGCTTCGCTGCGCGCTTCCCCGGCAGGCTTCAGGGATTAATCACACCCGAGCCTGCGTGAAAAGCGTGACCGTGTCACGCTTGTTTGTCTCGGATGGGTGTTCTGGTTATCTTACAGCAAAACCAACTTGGCTGTTGGCCTTTATGGATGTGCCATTTCCATTCTTATTTCTTTGGGTTGCCAACCACGGCCAAGGTTGGCTGTAGGTGCCGTACCAGCGTAGCAGAAGGCGTTGTTACGTAGAGTTAATGAACATCCTAGATTTATTGGGTTGCTGTAGGAGCCAGGAGCCCCTGGTAACAAACCAGTGTCCTGCCAGGTTAGGTGCAGTACAAACAAGGGATTTCTGCTCCTGGAACTCTGTAGCCTGGTAGAAAATGAAGAAAAATGAGTGGATACCTCATGGGGAGCCTGAAGAACCAATGAGACATAACAATGGTTATGTGATGGGTGTCAGTCTCCATCCGCCCTAAAATAGGAGCTGTCAGCTTCAGAGGCTGCTGGCCACCATGAGGAGGTTTCGGGCAGCATTTGGAGAAGAGCGAAGCCTCTGGAGAGGGGCCGGCACTCGGAGAGGACACTTGGGAACTGGTGACAGCTCTGTGCTGCCAGAGATCGGTGTGGGCTGTGTTTGTACCCCCCGAGAATGAGAATCAGGAGCTGAAACTGCAGCTGGATGGGAGCAAGGATCCTGTCGTTGACTTGAGCGGCTGCCTGGGTATGGGCCGGTGCTGAGCTGGGAGGGACCAGGGAGTCTGGTTTTCTGGGATGGCACTGCCTTCCCTGGGGTACTGAGTAGCCTTTCTGTAGCTGCCTGTGATAGCAGCAGTGCTACAGGGTGGAAAAAGCTGGACTTCACCCAGGGAGTACAACTCGGTCAGGGTTTCCCTGGAGATTGACTCTCCATGGGCAGAAAAACTCACGGAGATTAGCATTAGGATCCTGGTTTGGGTGGGATTATAGTATGGTGTTTTTTTAATCTTGGACATAATCTCTGGCAAAAGCATTAGCTCACAGTTGCAGAAAGAAAGCCCCAAGAGAGAGCAGAGCTCTGTATTGAGAAACAGGCACTGCCCCAAGGAGCTTGCAAAAAAAGCTGGGAGGGGAAGTAAACACAAGAGCCAGGCTGGGATTGCAGCACATCCCCACGGCCCTGTCCGGCAGCACCCACGGCCCTCCCAGCTATTTAATGCCCAGCACTGGCCAGCGCTGCTGCTGCACGAGGGGGACAGAAAACACCGGCGCCCCATGGCAAGGGAGGAAGGCTGCGGCAGGAAAAGGAGACTCCATGGATGTGGGGCTGAGCAGGTGTGACGATCTCTCCTGGCTCAAGGCAGTCTGAGGATGGAGAAGCCCTTGGAAACTGGAGGAGCCAGATGTAGCAGTCGGCAGGGAAGGGGCAGAGTTGGTCAGGAGGCCACAGAGATGCTCCAAGGGCTGGAGCCCCTCTGCCATGGGGACAGACTGGAGGAGCTGGGAGTGTTCAGCCTGGAGAAGGGAAGGCTCCGGGGAGACCTTAGAGCCCCTTCCAGTGCCTGAAGGGGCTACAAGGAAGCTGGGGGGGACTTTTCCCAAGGGACTGTAGTGACAGGACAAGGGGTAACGGGTTTAAATTGAAAGTGGGGAGGTTTAGATTGGATATCAGGAAGGAATTCTTCCTGGAGAGGGTGGGGAGGCACTGGGACAGGTTGCCCAGAGAAGCTGTGGATGCCCCATCCCTGGGAGTGTCCAAGGTCAGGCTGGATGAGGCTTGGAGCAACCTGGTCTAGTGGAGGGTGTCCCTGCCCATGGCAGGGGGTG
>NW_010244261.1:61307-64333 GCF_000690775.1 Eurypyga helias
TTTGGCTTCCAAAGCCTGAGGGATGTGTGACACACGCTCCTTGAGCCCCGGGACATGGGGGCTGTGCTGGGGGAGAGGAGACACCTGGATCTCTTACAGGGATGTGGCTCTGGAGCAGCACAGCCTGTGCTGCCTGCAGCATACCTGGGAGGATGCAGGAGAGTTCCTGCAGGATGCAGGCAGGGGAGGATGATGGCAGATGGAGTGATACCTGCAGCCACTGGGAGGCTGTGCGGGATGATCTGGTTCCCTAGCTAATTTCCAGCTCCCAATTTAAATCCTCTGCACTTCCTCTCTTCCTTGACAAGATAAAGATCCTGGGCACGCAAGGGTGAACACCCTGCCATTGCGTCCTCTTCCACAATCGGCCCAGGCATGGAGTGATGCCTCTCCGGGTGTGCGCCATGGGGAGCAGGGAGGTGACGGGGAAAGGGGAGGTGGCTGCCTTCCTGTGGGTGTGTTTTCCAGAGCAGGAGAGAAACCAAGACGGATCAGACACCAGCCAAACAAGGTGACTAGGTTGTGAGGAATGCAGGCACAGGCTCTGTGCATGCGTGAGATGCACAGAGGAGATAGAGGGGCAGCTGCAAAATGCTTTAGCCAGCACAGCCACGACACCGACTTCTGAAAGGCGAGAGGAAGGGTCATTCTCAGCATCCCCATCCGGAAATAACGTGAAAGCAGCGTGAAACCCATTGCCACAAGTTGCTGTTGCTGCTGTCGGCCTAGCAGGGCTAATAAAGCTTTTAGAGAGGTATTGAGATAGCAAGGACAGCGAGAGTTTTAAAATAGTAAGTTGTAAAAAGATAAAGGGGTTGGGTACAGATAAAATCTTCACGTTTGAGCCTGTAAATGGCAGTGCAGAAGACAAGGGACAGTCAGGAGTTTATTCCGGGGCCAGGTAATCCCCAAACCACTTCCTTTAGGGTTCCCAGAGGAGGAACCAGAGGAATCCCAAGTCTCATCCTGGAGTAGTTCTCCTCCTCTGTGAGATTTTTCCATGGTAACATTGGATTTACTGTCCTGAATAGGGCAAGGATCCAGCTGTGTGCTTCTCTGGGATGAAAAGGGTCTTGGTACCGACATGGGAAAGCACAATTCCCTCTGAGCTTGTAAAAAAGGACATTAAGTGCAGAACTTGTAGGGAGTTTGTTGTCAGGATGCCTGCTCGTGCTAGCTGCAAGTCCTGTGAGGGAACAGGCCAGCAAATGCAGAGTGAACACCAGATCCTTTTCCTCCGGAAACCAGGCCAAAAAAAGGTGTGCCCCCAGCCTGCAGAGCCAGCAGTGGGGGGCTGGCTGGAGATGTTCCTGCTCTTCCCAGACAGGGGCTTTGGAGTGGACACTTTCCTCCCTGGGCATCAAACAAGCCCTGCTTCTCCCCTCTTAGGGTTTTGGGAGGCAGGTGGCATGGAGAGAGGAGCAGAGCAGTGGGTGCTGCCAGCGCAGGAGAGGTGATGGGGAGCGGGAGGGCAGTGCACCCCAAGGCATGCTGGGTGCTGGCCCAGGCAGGACCCTGCCCCTCTGCTCCTGCCACCAAAACAGGGAGAAGGATCCTTTATCCTGCCTCTAGCCTCCAAGCAGAGCTGTGGAGACCGGGAAGTCTTTCCTGTGTCTATCAAGAGAGAGCAGTTTGTCGTGGCCTGTGTTACAGGAGTATTTACAGCTCTGTGCATGCCCCTGCTGCCCAGTTCCCGGTGGGGGGCATGCTGGGGGCATTCTGAATTCAGCTCAGACGGTGCGGAGCTGAGCCGCACATGTACTCGGCCCCGTCCGCCTTTGATCTTCAGCTCTGTCAAGAAAGATGCTTCGGCAGGAATCTTGCCCGTCAAGTACCATCCATAGGCGGCTGCAGTGTCACAGCCGTGACCAAACCCTGACAGCTACAGGAGCTGAGGTGTTGCCAGGTTTAAGCCAAGCCTCCACCTTCTGCCCTCAGGCTGGAGGCAGGATCCTTTCTGTGCTGTGCAAAAGCTCAGGGCTCCCTGCTCCTCTGCCTGGCAAATTGAGGGGTCTTGGCTGCTTCTAAGCCTTGTCGCAGGTTGGAGGAGCTGCCACTGATCCTCCCTGAGCACTGGGTCTGGAGGAGCAGACACCAACCTGCTGCCAGGTCCTGTCTGGGGTAGGAGATGCTGCATGGTCCGAGCTAATGAGGAAGAGGATGGGATGCTGCTTCCTGAGCACAGTGACTGAAGGTTGCCTGTCACATAGGATCACAGAATGGTTTAGGTTGGAGAGGACCTTAAATACCATCCCGCCATGGGCAGGGACACCTTCCACTAGACCGGGTTGCTCCGAGCCTCATCCAGCCTGGTCTCCCGGGTAGTGGCCATCCACAGCTTCTCTGGGCAACCTGTCCCAGTGGCATCCTCATGATGAGCCAAGCCCTTGCTGCTCCCTGTGCCCAGGGCATGGGTACCACTGGGATGTCACCGGGTACCAACTGCGTACCAGTACGCCAGTGCTATTTCACCCCCCTCGCACACCACCCCATCCTATTCCCAAATAATCCCGAAAGCGGTCTCCTTCCCTCGGCTTGGGTGGGGAAGCCACTAGATGGCAACGTTGCGGCTGCCTCACCGGGGCTGGAGCGGGGCCGCGGGGGTTGTGGGGACCGGGGCAGTGCTGTCCCCACACCCCGCGCTGACATGGCTGTGCAGTGGGGACCCCAGCCCGGGGACAGGTCACGCCTGAGTGGTGACTCAGGGTGTAAAGGACACGAGTTGCCTTCAAATCACTTCAATTCCACGTCGTTGGTTTGGCCTTTATCAGCAAAGCGGGTGCTGCGATGGGCATCACCGAGCAGAAGGGTGACAGCGCCAGGGCACATGTGCTCATACGCACACGCGTGTGCACATATACGTGTGTTGCCATCCCTGGAAATTCCGTTTACCTGCGGAATTCCTCAGGTTAGCCCCAAAGCTTTTCTTGCAAACGTGGCCTGAGGAAGAGTTTGGTCCCTGCAGCGTGGCCAGCAGAGACATTTCCGTGCTCGTCACAGTTGCTGTGAGCTGGTGGCATTGCTGC
>NW_010244261.1:64378-73450 GCF_000690775.1 Eurypyga helias
CATGTCGTGGTTTAACCCCAGCCGGCAGCTACGCACCACACAGCCGCTCGCTCACTCCCCCCGGCTGGGATGGGGAGAGAATCGAAAGAGCGAAAATGAGAAAACCCGTGGGTTGAGATAAAGGCAGTTTAACAGGTAAAGCAAAAGCTGTGCACACAAGCGAAGGAAAACAAGGAATGCATTCCCTGCTTCCCATCGCAGGCAGGTGCTCAGCCATCCCTAGGAAAGCGGGGCTCTGCCACGCATAACGATTGCTTAGGAAGGATTTTGAAGCAGCCAGCGCAGAAATGCATGGCAGCGCATAACCGGCCGGGAAACACCCCGTACCTTTCCCTGCTCCCTTCAGCTGTCCTTCCTGCCCACGTTATATCCACGCCCTGCTCCGTGAAGGGCTTCAGACCCGATTAGGTGGGAAGGGCAGGTGTGAAAACCATCTCGTGTTAACCTGAGCTTGTTCCCTTGGAAAAGCAGGGAACGGCTGCCGAGAGCCTGGCAGTGCTTTGGGCACGGTGCCTGCCTGCTGGGCCACATCCAACTGGCCGATGAGTTCCTGCAAGCAGAGAAGCTACTGACCTCGAGCCTGCACCTTTGCGTGCCTCAGTTTCCCCACGTGACAAACCTTCCCTGCTTCCCCTAAAACAAGGAAGAGGAAGAGGATGGAGGAGCGTGGTGGCACACTTCTCCGAGGCAGCCAGCTGCCCTGGATGGGAATGCTAATTACAGATCCATCACATTGGGGCCACAGTTCATGAGGAAATGAAACTACAGCGTGGTATGGAAGAACAGCCCTGAACAGAAAAGGGATGTGCTGTTCACCAGGGAAAGATTTATGGGAGTCAGAGCTGGTAGTACTACAACAGGTAACGTAACAAACACTGTGGGACAGAGCTGTGTCTGTGCAGAGCCTGGAAAAGGTGGACCATGGTGGACTGGGATGGGGAGGGAGGCGGGAGCACTACCCTGCCAACAGCTCTGCCCTTGCTCCCGAATCCTCCTAATTCCAGCGTGATGCCTCCAGGTGTTCAGTGTTATTTTTCTTCCCTTTTTTCTTAAAGGCTTTTACCCCTCCTCAGTCTCCACCCGCTGCCCTCCGAGGTCTGGAAACCAGCCTTCGTCACAAAGTCACCCACGTTCCAGCTGCAAACCTCCCCCCGCCGCCGTGTGCCCCGTAGTCGAAGCCCCGAGGCTGGGCCGGTCCCAGGAGGGATGCCACCACCATGCCACAGGAGAGGTGAGGTTTGGGTCAAGGGGAAGGGGGTCTCAAGTCCCTCCTCGCATCTCCCTTGCAGCGCAGGGTGGGATGGAGCTCCTCCTCGTGTCCTGCCCGCTCTGCCCTCCCCACCACCCTGGCACTGTCGCAGGTCTTTCCAGCCTCCGTGCCTCTCTGTGTGACTAACAGAGCGGGAGGGCTCCCGGGGGTGTCAGTCTGGGCTCCCAAATAACCCCAGGGAGCCAAGAGGAATGGGAAAGCCTTCCTCATCACCCTCCTCCTCCTCGCTGCCTGACAGCTGTCTTCCTGGGCCAAGGGGTGGCCCTGGGTGGCCCTGTTGGCCCAGACAGGATCGGCCGCTCCCTATTACTCATGGGGATGATGCGGGGGGATGCAGGGGCGGAAAGTTGGAGTAAATGGAAAGTGGGCACTTGCCTCTGACCTTGTCTTCCCATCACCACAGCTGGAGCTGAGCTCAGCCAGACTCCCCGGCACGAGGCCACGGTGGTGGGCGGACGGCAAGGGGACACGATGCTGGGCCGTGCATCGCCGTCCTGAGCCGGGACAGGCTGCTTGGGGACGTGGAGGTGACAGTGAGCACGCAGCGCCGCATCCCTGTGTGTACATGCATGCACGCCTGTCGGAGACATGGACGAGTCTGTGCGTGCACGCACACGCACGTTGCATCGGTCCATGCGGAGCTGTGCTCGGACACCCGTGGTCAGCACTCCCTGGGCAGCTGGCATCCACTGGGGGGGATGCTCTGCCCCCCAAGAGGGGTGCACATGGCTCCGAGCAGCTCAGCTGCCTCCTGGGGGGGGGAATACGGTTGCAAAGGGGAGGGAGATGGGTCACAGGAGTCCGAATTCAAGCTACAACCTGAGACAGACCTTGTTTTCCTGCTGTTTGCACCGGAAACCTAAGCTAAGGTTTCCAACAGAAAGGTTTTCGGGCACGATGCCTGGACCGTGCGAGTGAATTTGCAGGTCGTGTTGCCATGATTTCCAATGGTTTCCCAATCTGGCTTATGAGTGCTGGAGAAAGACTCACTTCCTACCTCAGAAGCTTTTCGGAATGCTCAAACTTATGTACATTAGCATTCCAAACTTCTCTTTTCCCAAAAGCTAGGTTTTCCTACCTCGGCTGAGCTCCCATGAGGATGCCCGCAGATGGGGCAGGAAGGACCAGAGCTCAGGAAGGTTGGCATCTCCTTGCAGAAGGCAACGACTTATTTAAACAGAAAATAGATCTTTTAAGAAAAATCTTTTGATGTGAAGGACTCAGGCGGACCGTGACACTGAGGTGGGGTGCGGGACGTGGACCCCACACTGCTTCCCAGGTCTCAAAGTGGGGGCAGATCCAGCCATTGGGAGAGGAGCTGGGGAGCCATGGGGGTCACCTGTCCTACATCAATGCCCAAGCTGCTGGTTATTATGGGATGGACACATACACTTCTGCAATATTTTGATGAGAAATGCTGCCCAGGTCAAAGCGAGTTGGCAAAAATCATTATTTCCAGTGAATCAATATTTTCCTGTAAAAAAAAAAAAAGAAAAAAGAGACACTTCCAAACGTCCCTCAGTTGCTTTTACTGTGCAGGGCAAGGGGGCAGCTGGATTCAAACCCACGGGCACATTTTGGGCTACGAACTGGATGAAATGGGACCCCTGGAAAGCCCGCCCACGACCAGGTGGAATTTTCCGAGACAAAAGCTCGGCCGACCTCTGCGCCCGCAAATCTCTGTCAGGGGACCTTCAAAGGGAGCAGTGCCCGCGGTGCCGCCCACCCTCCCGGCACCAGGAGGAGGTGAGATTCAACCGCGGCGATGCCGTCCCGGCTTTGTGCCGAGCAGGATTGGGTTACGGGGCTGGGGCTGGGAAAGCTGTGCCGCAGGTCGCAGGTGGATTAAGGAATTCCAGTCCCCATTCAGTGCCCAGTGAACCACAACTAATATGGGAGCTGTAAAGAGCAGGGGCAGGCGAGGTGGGAGGTGTTGAATGGGAAAGGCACCTGCAAGGGAGTGGGATGTGAGCCGGGCTGCTGGAATCCGCCGGGCGGTGAGGAAATGGTGTGATTTACCATCAAACCTGGCCACAACCTGCTTTATCTTTTTGCCTTTGAATAGGGGCAGCCAGGGAGAGCCCTGGGTGAAGGTGGCAGGGTGGGAGGGGAGGTTCACGTGTCACCTCCGTAATGGGGATGCTTCCAGGGAGGGGAAAATTAATCACCCAGTGCAGGTGGATTGCTGAGCTGGGTCGGAGCCAGGCTACGCCGCAGGCATGGCTAGAGGTGGGCACGGAGCCTCCGAGGGGAGGGAGCCTGGACACATGGTGCCGGGGAGCATGGTGGGATGTGGGCAGGTCTCCGAGGATGTCATGGACATCCCAGTGAGGAGCTGATACACTGAAAGGGCTGAGAGATGGAGAGGGAGTAGCCAGGGCGTCGGAGATGGTGAAACCCTGAGCCATGACAGTGCCAACGGGTGACAGCAACTCCCTCTTTTTGCCTGTCCCCTCTGCTGAGCCACGCGGCTCCAGCCGAGCATCACTCCACCAAGCCCAGGGTGCAGGCTGGGCTCTGCTTGTCCGAGCCTTGCTCCCACCTGGTCTGAGGGGGTTTGGTCCCAGGGAGCACCCTCCACCAGAGCTGGGCACCCAGCCCACCGGTTCGAGCTGTTTGGGGAGGTTTGGCTGCCAGGGGAACCAGCAGTGGGATGGGTGCCTGCTCCCAGCATCTCCAAAGTCAGAACACAAGGCTGCAGGGATGAGGTGGGATGGTCCTCCCACACCGCAGCCTGGCTCAGGAAGCGATGCCCCAGTGCCACAGAGACCCCGACGGTGCCACGTCCCCTGGGACAGGACCCCTGGGCCCTCCTGGCCATGCCTGGGGAGACTTTTGCACGCGAGAGCCGTCAGGGAGGCAGCGATCTCGTACACCCTGCTCCCCAGGAGACTCCAAGGCGCCTCTTAATAGGGCTTTAATTATACGTTTACCATCACCATTTTTTTTTCTCTCCCTCTTGAGCTCAGCTTCCCCAGGGATGTAAATACCCGGCGCGTGCTGCGGGGATTGCCAGCGCCACTAATGACCACCTGCGAGCGTGCCGGGGACAGTGGCGTGGGGACATGCCGGGTGACACCAACCCAGCTGGCTTGGCAGGGGCTCCCCAGCTCAGTAGGGGTGGCTCTGCCTCCAGCTCTGCAGGGAAGGACAGTGGCTCTGGGAGATGGTTGTCATGAGCTAGAAGAGGAGGATGCAGGGTTGTCCCTGTGCTTCCCCCATGCTACCAGGTGGCTGTTAGCTGTACGTCAGCCATGGGATGGAGGTGGCCACCAGACACCTCGCCCTAGGTGGGATCTGAGCTCCAAATGTCACTTGGCCAGCTCTGCCAGCATCTACCCTCGTGGCATCCTTGCCTCTGATGGTACCTGATCCCCACAGTGCTGCCAGAATGCTTTTCTAAGCTGCCTGGCTTTCCCTCGAAGCCCTCTGCGCAGACTTGGTGGGGACTGAACCCTTCTTCACAGAGGGGACAGTCGGGGATGAGCCGAGCATTGCCTGGCACCCCTCCACTCCATGAGTGGGTACCACGGGCTCAGCCTGCTTTAAAGTGAAGGGGAGGGTTGCCTTCTGCCCTTCTCTGCTTCTGGGCAAGACCCCGACTCCTTTATTCAGGCAAAATCTCACACTGAGGATTTTGCGTAAGTCGAGCCTGGGAATTTGGCCCCAGAGGCTTAAATAATTCTTTCTACATGGTACACGCAGAGAACAAAAAAAAACCAAGCCAAAAAAACAAGCAAACCAGAAAGAGCAATATAAGAGGAACAATTTCCTTTACCACTAATTTTCTCTCTGTTAATTAGCAAGAATGTGGGGTCACTGATTATAATGCTCTTCACGTCTCTCCAAACCCACACGTCCTGGCTGGGGACATGCAGCACTGAGCCTTGGTCTCTGGCAGCCTTGGGTTCACGGAGAGCAGGGGGAAATCCTGCCTGGGAAGGCTGTGTGGGTACCCGGGGCCGGACTCTGGTAGCTGCCCCGCTGTTACCTCTTCCGCAGGTAAATCAAGGACTCTCAGATGACATCTTTTTCCGAGGCTTGACCTGAGCCTGCTCCCTCTGAAACTCATCGTTGGCTGCAAAGGAGGAGAGAAGAGCCAGGCCTGAGGCTGTGAACACGGCGGTTTTCATCGCTGATAAAATACAGAGCTGGAATGCGGAGAAGGCAGCGGGTCCAACCCAGGGACCTTCTCCCCTAACGCTGTGCCCGGACTGAGAGACCAGCTGGGCATCTTCCTTCCCCTGAGGACACGTGCAGCCACCCTCCTTGGCACCTTCCAGCAGGAAACCCACCAGAGCCAGTCACTGGGATGGGTCGGAAAACACCCATTTCTCCAGAGATGTTGGAGCTTTTCCAATTTATTGCTCCTTTCCCTCTGAAAAATCGCTGCAATCTTTCTTTCTTTTTACCCAGAGCTTGAACCACCAAAAAGGACGTTTTGGGATGCTGCTTCTCATGGGAACACTGAGGGTCTTTGGGGGTCTGGGCTTTCGTCAAACGTGGGAAATGTCAACAGAATATCGATTTTTCTCTCCAAGTATTGGTTGAAAAGTTTCTGTTCCCCCAGTAAAATGTCACGGTGATTTTGCTCCACATGCCCCCCCGCCCTTCTTCTCTTCACCTGCTCGTGGACTGCACCACGGGCCTCTGATGTTTTCCCTTGTGAGCCACGCCTGGATCACCGGCTCGCACCCCCCGTAGCCACAAACGGCATCTCGAGCTCGGTCTGACCCAGGGCTTCACTGCAAGTCTGATGGCTGCAAATCCGTGTGGGTGCGCTCAAATCGCTCATCTATTTTCAGCAGAGAGAGGAGGTGCAGGGGAGGGCTATTCTGTGAATCACTATTCGGTGATTATTCAAAAATTACATCTTTTTCGCTGCAGCACGTGACAGAAGGGGTGTTTCTTCCCAGGAGCTCAGCTCTCCCACCCATCCACACCACTTCACCCTCAGGTTTTGCCCCCCGTATACCCCCAGCGCATCCCAGCAGCAGCAGCATCGCCCCCTCTGCCCCGCACTGGGCCCAGTGTGTGATGGAGGCGTTTTACTGGGGGCACTGGGCAGCTGGCAGTGGCAGGGGTGGAAAGTGGAAGGGATGGCGCCCAGCGCTGCCAGAGATTCTCTCAGCCACAGCATTCAACTTTCCAGCTAGGACATTAAAAAAACAAAACACAAACCAAGAAAATCTGTGAGTTTTAAATTCCATCCTTGGCCAAGCCCCTTCCCAGAGGAACATTCCATGGGCTGGAGCGGGATGCCTGGGGGGGACATGGGCTTTAATTCCTCCCCCCCGATGGGCAGAGGGGTGGGAGCAGAGCTGGCCCCAGCAGAACACCAGCCCCTGATGCAGAGCATCACCCCTGGGTGATGGAAACCTCCGGGCATGGAAACCTCTGCGAGCACCTGGGATGGAGGCAGATGATGGATTGGGAACACCTCTGTGGGCACCGGGCGAGAGGAGGCTGTGCCAGCACCAGGGTCCCACGCTGGGCACCTCACCCCTCTAAACCCACACCGTTAAACCCCGCTCTCCACCCCAGTTTGCCAGCGTGGCAACTATTATGGGGATAAAATCAATGCTGCCCGTTTCAGTCCTCATCCCAAAGTTTATAAATGTTCCCCTTTAGAGGCGTGTGCCTGCAAGAGAGTGTTTTAAGACAAATTAATCAGGGTTTATTGGATCAAATCCTGCGCCGAGAGGCCAGCGCTTGGTTTTCTCTTCGTTTAAACGCTGCATCTAGCCATTACCAACTGCCTGGTTAAGTTGTTAAAGCTGCAAACCCTTCACGGGTCTCATCAGAGGGAAAACAGCAGCTTCTCCAAGAGCCTGCGATAGGGAAGGAAAAGACTGTTTATGCGAGGAAGAGTCCGCTGGAAATCCTGTAGAAAACCCGAGCCAGATCTTAACTGGGTTTGTTGTGAGGCTCAGCCTGAGGGGAAAATCAACCTCCAGACCGTTATCTTTAAAAAAAAAACCCAATCCAAACCAATATTGTTCATTATTTAAATGCACAACACACTCTGATTATATTAAAAAAAAAAAAGCAGCAAACCAATATTGTTCATTATTTAATGCTGGCGAGGCAATACACTCAAGTTGTCCTTTTTCATCTGCTCCGCGCAGGAAGAGGCGTTTTGCGCCGCTCCGGCAACGGCCGGGAAAGGGCAGGAGGGGAAGAGCATGACGTTAGAGAGGACAAGGGACGTTTTAGCCTGGAGGACACCAGTGGAAGAGGAGCTGGGCACCCCCAGGCACCCCCCCGGTGTTTAACCCACCAGCAGACCGTCCCCTTCCCAGCTCTGCCATGACTTCCAAGGGCTCCGTCTGAAGGGTGACGGGAAGCGAACGAGGGTTAAAAAGCCCCTTTAACCGGTGCTCTTGTCAAATTAGCAGGGCAAGGCGCTGAGGCCGGGGCTAATGAATGGAATAATTGATTAAATATGTCATATTTCTGCCTAGCAGGTTCACACCTTCCCCAAAGGTTTCCAGATGGGGCGTAATTATCCCTCAAACCGGCTTCACACGCCAGGGCACGAGGGGAGTAGCAGTGACAGGGGGAATTTAGACAGCAGAAAATTGCTCCCACAATTAATCCCAGGCACTTAATAAACTCACCAAAGAATAGCAGGGATGGGGAGAGACCCTCTTGGGTTTGGCCCTCGGTGGTGCCGGCCAGGGATAACTCCTGGGATGCTGGGGTAAAGGGGAGCTTTTCCCCTCTCGTTTGTTCCCTAATTCCTCTGTCTCGGCAGGGGCCAAAGGCTGAAGCGGTGTAAATCAGGACGACTGTATTCCCCCTTGGTGGATCGCTGCTGATTTACATCAGGGTCCTTTCATTCCTTTGATTTCCAGCTGGAAAATTAATCCCAGACCAGATCTACGTCCTGGAAAATATTTTCAGTGCTAAAACAAAATATTTTCTTTATTGAGGGGGGAAGAAGCTGGGGTGGGGGGGAGGGAATGATGACTTGTTTTCAGATTTTTTAACATCTATATGTTTTCCTCACAAAGCAGGGCACAAATCCTGCCCTCGCCATGGCTGGGGAAACGCTGATTTACACCCCACCTTGGGTGGGTCCAGGCTGATCCCACCACCCGCTGCAGAGCCTCTGGGTGCTGGAAAACAAGAAATCCCCCCCACATACACCCCGAAGGGTCAGGGAGCTCCCACCAGCCCACCCCCGGCACAGCGCCGTTGGGGACAAGCCATTTTTGGACCATCTTTTTTTTGGGAAAACCCTTGCAGATCCCAAATGTTGGAGCTCTGCAAAGGTGAAGGGGAAAATAAATATTCATGTGGACATTCTCTCCCCTTGTGTCCCTCTGAAACGTCCCCGCTGAAGCCGGGTCCCAGCCCCTCCCGGGACGGCCACGTCGCTGTCACCTCCCGTGTGCATGTGTCCCCTGGGACACCCCTGTGCCTTCGGGTCACCTCCCCGGCAGTAGCTCCCGTCTCGCCTGGCTCATGCCGTGACTCATGGAGCTGAGGAACAGGTCCTGGGTGCTTGGGGGGTGTCTGACACCATCCAGGAGACAAATCCTGCTCCCACTCGTGTTGATGTTCTGCTGTGGGGCAGATCAGGCCCTGGGAAAGGCGGGTGTCACGGAGCAGAGTCCTTCCCCTCCACTATTACCTGCTCCAGCCCCCTCCCAGAGGATGATCCCGCTAAAGGTCCCTTCCAACCCAAATTATTCCACAATCCCATGCTTCTATATTCCCAAACAGCCCCTCATCCTCCCCATTTCCCCCTCCGGGATGGCTTTTCCTCTAGCCAACAAGCCAAAAAAACCCCAGGG
>NW_010244261.1:73464-73922 GCF_000690775.1 Eurypyga helias
CATCCCGGCTCCCGCCGGCACCCCGTCTCCCCGGGATTACTGACGGGGCTGGAGATAGCCCGGTGGTTCGTTAGTGTGGCAGCGGTGGCGTGTGGGAGGGCAGACGCCAGGCTGTCTGCTCCCACTTTGTTCGGCTTGTTATTAACTTCTCCTTGGGCTGCCATTAACCCAGAATTCCTGTACTTGGCTTCAGGCTTTCCCCGCGCCGCTCTATCTCCAGCGCGTAATTACAGCTGTTGGGATCTCCCTTTATCTTGGACGATCTTGTAGGTTTGTTACCTGGCACATGCTTTCCTGCCTTCCCCCCCTCCTTCCCCTCAACACACCCTTCCCTGCACCCCTTTAATCCTTCCTGCTTTCATCAGCCTCGCCAGGGAAAATCTCGGAGCTTCCATCGCCTCGGTGGCGTTGCACCGGCAAAGCCGCATCCCGAGCGTCTGCCGCAGCCGGAGCATCGG
>NW_010244261.1:73942-74208 GCF_000690775.1 Eurypyga helias
GGCCGGCAGCCCCTGCCACCGACACCGAGACTTCGAATTGGCTCCCGGCACGGCCTTGATTTATTTTGTTTAATTTCGTACGAGTTGACTTGACGTGTTTATTTTGGCAGCGGGTTTACCCCCTCAAACCCCAAACCCTGCTCAAACGGCATGTTCCGTCCCTACCAGCCCACGCCGACACAAGCGGGAGGATTGGGACCCGACCCCCAGGGCGTGCGCCCTGTGCTCGTTCCACGGGCAGGTGCCTGGGTGGCACCTCGGGTGCC
>NW_010244261.1:74856-75842 GCF_000690775.1 Eurypyga helias
TGGGTCTTCAGACCCCCCGCATCCAGCCCAGGAGCCACCCTGGACCATGGGCAGCCTCTGCGGTAGGGGGGGACGCAGACCCCAGCCCCAGCATCCCCCTCCCACCCTCGGTGCCGGGGCGAGGAGCACCAGAGGGAGAGGAGCCACCGGCAAGCCGGCACCCGTCCCCGGAGCCGGTGGGAGCTGAGTCACCCCGGCAGGGAAAGTGAGGAGTCGGGATAGGAACGGATCAGCGGAGGTTTGCTTGGATGCTCGCAGCAGCCACGCTTCGCCTTCGGTGCCAGGCTCCCTGGGGATGCCTCAGCTGACCCGGGAAGGGCTGGAGAACATCTGGATTTCTCCCGTTTTTTGCTGCTTTGCCCCCGCTTTTGCTTGGATGAGGTTGAGGGATTTTCCACACTTGTCCCTGGAGTTTGGTGGCCTGGGCAGAGGCGGCAGGACAGCTTCTCCCCGCGCCCAGATTTAGGGCTCACGTAGGACTTGGAGCCCACGCTGTCCCCGAGGACAGTCCCAGGGACACCGGCGCTTCGCCCAGCTCCGTGCTGGGATGGATGTGGGGACCCCAGAGCTTGTGCCCGGTGCCATTGGGTCGGTCTGCGGGTCCGGCTGCGCTGGAAATGATCCTTACGGGATCACGAGCGAAGGTTTAGGGAGGTTGGGATGGGGAGAGAGGGCAGAAGCCATGGAGAGTCGGAGGTGGGTCAGAGGAAGGGCGGATGTGTTGGGAGTGTGGGGCAGGACACGGTCCCACTGTGTCCTGGGGTTAGCCAGGAGCTCGGCTATTTATATCGGAGCGCTCGGCCCCTGCTCGGAGTGACTCAGACCCGGCGCGATGGCGAGATGGAAACATGTTTTGAAGATGGTCTAATGGGAGGGTGGGGACAGGGGGACCCTCCCTGCAGCATCCCCAGCCTGTCACCCCCTCGCTCCCTCGGGACTGCTCCTCCCGGGTCAGCCCTCTGTGGGGTGGCAGCTGAGACCTCGTG